>NC_135702.1:1870754-2054645 GCF_964276395.1 Gasterosteus aculeatus | reverse complement strand
TATTAAGGCTACTACATTTTTTTCTGGACCAATAAAGGGAAAATTGAAGATTTTTCCCATGGCGCAGTGGTTGAAAATAACTTTTTTAATGCATGTGACATAGGCAGCGGAGTGGCTTGTTTTTAACATGTTTTCTGATCTAAATAGCCTGTTAAATGAATGAGGATCGTGCATTAAAAAGGGTGTCTCTCACGATATATGTCCTCACTATCTTTTCAGGAATACATTTGTGTGTTGGGAGATGCTGTCTTCTAGTATCTAAAATATCTTTTTGGTGAGAAAATGTATTTGCTCCAGAAAAAATTGACGCTGTAACGCGTTTAACTGACAGCACTAAAATCTAGGCTATCTAAAACAAAAGTTTTCCGGCGTTTTTCAATTTACCTGATATCCCGTCCTGTTTAGGTGAACAAATCCAAAAAGGCAGGCTGTCTGATTGCCATCCTGGTTCTGAACCTCCTCGTTTACGGATTCCCTGCCTACCCCTCTGGATTTGTTTGCCCGTTGGACTGATATCCCGTTTTTGACCCTGCCTCAATTAGTAAAGAACTTTGATTGGATTCCTGTCTCCAGATTTGTGCTTTTGGGTTCGTATACCTACCTGTAACCCTTGCAGATATCCTTTTTTATTAATGGATACTGTATGTCGCGCGTTCTGCCTACGCAGAAGGTGGGGGTTGAAGAAGCACTTCAGCTAATTGCGGATTAAATTAAAAAAATGTGTGACTTTGCCAATCAGTGTCTTTGGACTCCACCTGGAGAAACATTGGTTTTGCCCCAAGCGTGCGCGGTCTCGTCAAGGCTGGTATTGACAGGCGGACGACATTCTGGAGGCAATTAACATTTGTGACCGGGGCAACTGATGTGCCTGGCCGCAATGCGACAACACCACTCCGGGAACAAAGAAACAAACTACACACCAACTTGTCTGGAGAGAAAAAAAAAACTAACTAACAATGCATAATCAAAATACTGGATAAAACAAAGTAACTATAAATACAAAATAACATCACTTCCCCTTTCCTATTACAAAAAGAAGCACATGTCATGCACAATGTAAAATTCCACTGAACATAAGGCCCGATTCTTTTTCCTGTAAACACGGATCCACATTTGTCATTTGAGTGTGTTTGAATAAACGTCTCCGGCTTTATTCCGCTCCTCGCGGTTGAAATGAAGTCACGCTGCAAAGATTTTCTTTTGACTGTTTCCCACGCTGCATCCGACTACCCAGCGCATCCAGCTCAACTCAATTAAAATCCATTTTAGTTCGGTTCAATTCATTCCGAAGGCTAACACGGCCACCGCCTGCTGGTGTGCGGCCCAAAGAATGAAACGGGGAGGGCCGAGCACTCCAAGTTGCAAATTATTTTTTATCATTATTAAGTGGGTGAATGTGTCATTGTGCTTGATCCACTCGAGCTGCAGCTCGGGCCGAGCGGAGAACGTATGCAAACGCGCACAAAGGCCGCCAGCACTTTGCTCCGTTCTGCTCACCGCGCCGGTGGGATCTTCTCACGTGTGTGAAGCCGCATCTCAGTGTTTACTCGAGACGGACGGACATTTTTTAAAATGCGTCCCCCGCTGCTGCGGCGGATATTTGCTAATATCACACGCCGAGGAGGTGTACCTGCGCACGAGCTGTTACTTAGCAACACAATCCCAGCGACGCCGACTGCACCGCCCCTCCCCACCGCCGGAGGGTGAGTGCCTTGCTCAAAGGAGATGGAACCCCCGAAATTACTGCTGACGACATTTTCTGCAGGGTCGTCCCTCGCGGCAAAAACATGCGGCCCAGAACTCAGCGACGAGGGAAACACATTCAATGAAGCGACACACGGGGTCTGAATACACCGGCCGCTGCAGGTGATTGGACACAGGTGGACGCGGCAGACAATCACAGGGGACAACACAACAGGGCAGGAAGTGAAGCCGGCCGGGGTACGACGAAAACTACAAATAAAACGCGGAACAAACCCGCGCCGTGTTGCTGTGACTATTAACCTGAATCCTTCCTTTCACTTTCCTTCATCTAGAACCTAAACAAGTAGATCTGCTGCATTAGTGAAACCTCTGTTTTTAAAATACATTTAATATTTCTATCAAGATCCTTCACACACGGGAAATGAATGTGACTCATTATCATCATTATTATTATTCGGCTGCCTTGTAAACACAGCCGTCCCATTCCTGAGCTCCTGATCACCTGATCACCTGATATGAGACATCACCTTCTTCTCAACTTCATTCCAGATGTGTCTGCCTTATCGGCTAAGCGGCTTTGTATACGGTGAGGGGGGGGGGGGTTCAGAGAGGGTGTCTGTTAAAGATGCTACAGAGACAAGGGGAAAGCCGAGCGAGAAGGGGGGTGAGAGGTGGTGATAAACACTGTTGGGTGGGGGGTCGGTGGGGTGTGGGGGGGCTTTCCACGATAAATCAAGTTCCAGACTAATCTATTTAGCATGCTCTCACTATTATCCTGTCAGTGAAACAGCCAATTAATTAACTGATTCCACAATGAAGAGGTTTTGAATGAGCCCATTTAGATAATTAGTACACGGAGCCGATTGGGCGGCTCGTTTGCAACTGTCAGTCGGGCTCCGGCGCTGGCAGCTGCCCCTCACTCCGGCCCGCCGGCCTGGACGCCCCCCCCCCCCCCCCCGCCCCCCCAAAACCACGAGGCCACGGCTTTGTTTTGGTTAAAAGCGGAACACGTGTTGTTTTTCTTGTGACGGTGTTTTAGTCACCTGTCAATCAAACGAGCGCTTACGTCAAGATATTAATACGTAACGTTTGTTTGATCGGGTCAGATATAAACAGACTCACTGAAAACAGCAACGAAATAAGCTGCATATATAAAACAACGTGTGGCAAACTGAGTGGCCTTCAGAGTCCTGCTCAAGGACACCGGGATCAAACCGCCAACCTTGCAGTTCAAGAACGTGTTTCATGTTCATGGACTATCTCACGCCGTCTCAATCATCTCACCCGCGAGGCAAAACCAGAAGAAAAAAATCAAATTTATATGGACACAACAACGCAAAACCCACGCAAAACCCACGTAAAACCCACGCAAAACCAACGCAAAACCAACGCAAAACCCACGCAAAACCCACGCAAAACCCACACAAAAACCACGTAAAACCCACGTAAAACCAACGCAAAACCCACGCAAAACCAACGCAAAACCCACGCAAAACCCACGCAAAAACCAACACGAAACCCACGCAAAACCCACGTAAAACCAACGCAAAACCCAAGCAAAAACCCACGTAAAACCCACGCAAAACCCACGCAAAACCCACGCAAAACCCACGCAAAACCCACGTAAAACCCACGTAAAACCCACGTAAAACCCACGCAAAACCACGTAAAACCCACGCAAAACCAACGCAAAACCAACGCAAAACCCACGCTAAACCACGTAAATCCCACGTAAAACCACGCAAAACCAACGCAAAACCAACGCAAAACCAACGCAAAACCAACGCAAAACCCACGCTAGTACGCTGCTAGATTACGCAGAAGCCAAAAACGCTTTTAGAGAAAAACGTCACTGGTCATCTAACTTCTACAGGAACGTGTTCCATGTTGTCCTGAGAGGAACATAACACTCAACACATATAACCACGTGTATATTAGTAATACTGATGCACTACTTCAGATCTAAACACAGATGATGTGTGTGACTCTGGTAAATATTGATGCCAACATCTGGATTATTACAGCGCCAATTCCTTGTATGTTCAACATATTTTGGTAATAAATGTTCCTGATTCCTGAGTGAATGAACAAAGAGATCATTTTTTCCTCTGTTTTCTCTTCATGTTTTAAGTTAAATACTCTGTGCACCTCAAAAGACCCAGAGAATCCTCCTTGTGTAAAATAATTGTAGAAAGAGATCAGTAGAGGCTCATCCTAAAAAATAAATGAAAAAAAGAAGTTGTGACTCCTCTAATCCAAGAGGCTCGACTCTGAAGTACTTATGTGGAATTACATTTTAAAAATAAACAGCCGTTGTGCAGGAAGGTTAATTAGCTTGGCAACACAGGGTGCCAATAGTCAAAGCTACTATCTTTCCAAATAAACAATTACTCTATCGATTGTGTCTGATAGCTGTGAGCGGAGCGGCTCATTACCACCGAGGACGATGTTCACAACACTCACACGTTGTTTTCTTTAGTGGACAAACAATTGCTCGTTTCTAAAAGGCCGGCTATGAATATCTGGACATAAACCGGCCTCATCATTCTACTTTACTCGGCCATGAATCGGTTTAGGGAAAGGATCTCGGTCCAAAGCGATATTACAGATCTCCTTGGCGGCTGAAAAACGTTCACTAAAGTGTCTCGTTATATTTTCTGCATCCGACCCGCTTTCTGATTGAAGCGGCACATCAAACCGCGCTTGGCCAAGTCGCTGAGCGCGTGAATGGAGCGCCGGCCTGCCCCGTCCGTGTGGGCCGATGAGGGGTTCACCGTGGTCTCAGGCCGCGCACCGGCCGGCCCCCTTCGTAGTGTGGGAAAGCCCCACGTCAAATCCGGACCAGCTCTCCCGGCACAATGCCCCCCCCCCCCCCGAGGGGTGGTTATCTCATCGCCTGAGTCACTGATCGGGGTTTTGTCTCGTCACCTTTTTTCCCCTCCAGCGGCCGGCGGACGGCTCAATCCACTCCATCAGATCAGAGCTCCTCTCTCGGGCGTGTCCCCTCCTCGCTGCTTTTCCCTTTGCGTCCTCTCAATAAAAAGGTCAATCCCACATCAATACGGGAGGCTCCTTTCAGCGCGTCTATTCCCCGAGGTGGCCTCATTACCCCGCCGTGTTTTGTTTGTTTGTTCCTCGGTTAAAGAAGCTGAATTGAGCAGCCGGCAGGGGTGGACTGCTGAGGGGGGGGCAGGGACAAGAGGACACGGGGGGGGGGGTCCCTCTGTCTTTGAAGGGGACAGACCCCGGATCACAGGACGCCGGTAGCTGATGATCAGTGCATTAGTGCCGATGGTGGTGATGATGATGATGAACACAGTTGTCATTCAGTCCCGGGCGACTCCGCTGAACAGGTGAACCGGTGCGTCGAATCGAGCGCTCCCTCTCCCGAAAGGTGAGCTGTCGGACCAATCACAGGTGCCCTGCGATCGCCCTCCTCTCCACAGGTGGACTGCAAATATGATCCAACGCGCCGAGAGGCTGCTGCACGGCCAGCAGGCCGTTAGCTTAGCTTAGCATACAGGATGAAAACAGGTAATCAGGCAGCCTGGCTCTCATGACATCGTAACCCGCTGATCTTGCATTTGGTGAGAGCACACACACACACACACACACACACACACAGCCTTCGCCCAGCAGATCTATGTTGGTAAATTTAAAAGTTCGGTTGCTTTTGTTCCCTCCAGAGATGAACGAATCATCACAATCTCATAATGTAACCCCGCACATGGAGACACATGTGCGAATGGGAGTCGTTGTTCACGCTATTGTGTCCCTGGATTGTTCATCCGCACAATGAGGTCCGGGTCCCGGGTCGGCGGCATGGAGGCTTCCCCTCATCCAAAGGTTCCTATAACCCGCTCTGTTCAGAAGGCCACCGCACGATGGAGGCTTTACATCTATGAGACGAAGGAACATTTGAACAAAACAACAGCTCATTTTGCATTAAAAATGAGCTCTAACAGGATAATTTAGCATAACAGCTGATTAGTAAATGTGGTTTCTGTCAGATAACCAAATAAAATCAAGGAGATATTGTGAAAATATTTATTTACTTATTATAATTAAGGCTTCTGTTGCATTGCTACTTTCACTTCGGTGACGTGTGTGAAAAGGCTTCTTTCCTCCACTGGTGAAGACGATGTGTTCCTCACTGTCTCTTTCAGCTCTCTTCATATTCTAGTGACTCGAAAAAACAACAACAGCCCCCCCCCCTCTCCGCACACACACACACACACACACACACACACACACACGCACTCTGTGAAGGACGCGTAGGCCGATTAATTACTCGCAGCACGCCGCTTCATGTGTGGTGGAAGGACGGCCTGTTGTTGCTGCAGAACGGTTTGTAATTAAAGAGCTGCAGCGGTGGGAAAGGCCACACATCACGTGATGGCAATTTATGCCCCCCCCCCCCCCCACGCCCCCCCTAAATGTACGTGGTTACTGCTGCAGCTTCGAGGCCAGACATTGAATGCCACCCTCAGCAGTGGAGTCAGCTGTCGACCGAACGAGTGCAAAGGAATTCGAGACCCCCCCCCGTGGAGTAAAACTCGCTCCACGTACAGAAGACGCCGGACGCACACGTCGTACATCGCACGTGCTCGCCGAGGGGGGAGGCCGCGGGGCACAAATCAAAGCTCGCGCACAATTTGGCACAGACGCGTCTGAGCGGCTCTCTCTCTCCAAACAGAATGCGAATTGATTTTATATGACTCCTCTTCAGCGGAGGGATTTATGTGAACAAGCTGAAAGTGTCTCCTTCACTGGGCAATGAAAATTGGATACCACCCCCCCCCCCCTTTTCTCTCCCTATATTTCTCTTCCGCCTTTCTCCTTTCTTATTTTCCACTTTTCTTTCATGTCGTCACGTTCCGTCTCGAGGACACATGCCTCCCCCCCCCTCTCCTCCCTCTCCTGCCTCCCTCTCCTCCCATATCTCACGGCCTGTGTACGTCTGTCTGCTTCTTCTCCTCTGTGTGCATCTTTACACCTCTACCCCCCCCCCCAATCGCTCCATAAAACACTCCTTCTACCCGCTGCTTTCTGACGTCTCTCCTTCCACCTCCATCCATCTCCCCCTCCCTCCCTCCCTCTCTCCTCCCTCTCAATCCCCTACCGACAGCCCCCCCCCCACCACCACCACCACCACCTCCTCACTCGCTCTCGCAGCCGCTCACTCCATTTCTCTGCACATGAGATTTGCCTAACAATAAGTGGCTCTGCCCAAGGTCAGATAAGAGAAGCAGCCCAGGAAGCCACAGCCACTGTTTCTTTCATCCCGTCTCCTCTCTCTCCTCACAGCTTTCGAATTATCTCTGCAGCACATAATAATAATTACTGAGGATGGCAACATAGAGATAAGAATGCAGGAGCTGAAATGGCGAGAGGGGGAGAGAAAAAGGGGGGGTGGGTGGGGGTGGAGGAGAAAGGGGGTGTTGGGGGACAGGTTAGAAAAACTATAGCAGCAAGAAGGTTTGTGAGAGAGAGACGGCGGAGAGGAGAAAGAATAAATAATGGAGAAAACAAGGAGAGCGCCGTGCAGATAACGAAATTATGAAAAGAAAAGGGCGGACTTATTCTGGATTTCTCTTATCCTCGGTGAATTCCGTGTTAGTCCGTCTCTATTTACTGCCTCCTCCAACACGTGCAGACGTATGAAAAGCTCACACATGCACATCACAAATGTCACTTCCCCAAAAAGCTGCTCGACGTTTTAAGCAAACAGCAATCAGACAGAGCGGATTAATGCACCTGCTTATGTTTGTATTGATCTAATTCTGCCCTTTGTGATTCGTGCATATGTTATATCCAATATTATGGTGGGGGTCTGTGTGGGACCAGCGTTACCAGTGACTAACCCTGACCCGACCTTAACTAGTGCCTAAGTGACTTAAACCACAGCGTGAAGCTCAGGTCTCCCAGAAGACCCGAGGCCTCGGTACCTGGACCATGTCGGAGCGTCGCGTGGACACAATGCTGACAACGGCCCTGGCAACGCAGCGCAGAGCTAGTTAGCCGCTAGCCATTAGCCGCTAGCCATCGGCCGCTAGCAGCCCTCGGGAGCCGCGCGGTCCAGTTTGGTCAGGTGGCGGCGCTAATAGCTAACGGCTAACGGGTTACGTTGCGATGCGTTCAAGCTCTTTTGAGGAGGTGAATCACGACGCCGTCGTGAAACACGCGAGTAGTACATGAGATTTGTAGTTTGGGTTTTAGCGACTTATTGAGAACTGTGGAATTTGTACCGTGGGAGGAGACGACAAGTAACGGCGACTTGGATCAGAAAACAAGGTTGTGTTGTTGGAGGCGGGAAGTCACAGCTACACACTGTGTCACGTTGTGCACAAAGAGAAAGAGTGGAAGTTACAGCCACAAAATCAGACACTAGGAAGTAATCTCTGTGTCATTCACAGAAGGACAATCACGAGACTAAATTCTCATTAATTTTCGCCCAACTTCAGTCGTCAGACCCCAGCGAGGAGGACGAAAAAGAAAAAGGAAAAAAGCTTGTGGACGGCGCACAAAGGAAATTGCTTTTCCTTCTTTTAAATGCTGGCATGTGGCTCAAAAGCGCCGCTGCACCTGTGACAATACGCCGCTCACCGCCACATCAGACCCGCTCTCTGCGGGGGTCAAATTGCCATATTGCCACGAGATGAAGTTTCCCCCTGAATTGATTATATTTCCACAATCACCGCAGGAAAAAGACAAAAGCAAAAAGAAGAAGCGGAGAAGACAATTTTGTCTTTATGAGTCGTTACACCTGCGTCCACGCCGCGGCCCGCAGGGGGGCGCCGCGCGCCGAAATGCAGACGAGGTTTCCCTGCATGCGAAGTCTCGCGCTCCCTCACCCGCCTCACCCGCCTCACGTCCGTACCCGAAGGAGCAGGGTGAGCCTCCTCGTCCCCTGGGCCCACGCACCTCCACCCGCCCGTGTCTCAACCACCCCCTCCTGCCCACCCCTCGCTGCCCCCCCCCCACCCCCCTAAAAACCTCCCAGAGGACCCGCTATCTGCCGGGCTGAGCCCTTCTGCACCGGCCTGATACCCGCAGTGGATCGGGTGGAGGTGCAGAGGGCCGTGATTTACAGGGGGAACCGGGGTGCTCCTGTTTGTCGTTCCTCTGTGTGTGTGTGTGTCCTTCTCTCCCTCCATGTAGTGATGATTATCACCAATGTATTATTGCTTCAAACGATGGCAGATTAGCCCCCCCCCCCCATCTCTCCATCCAGCTGTCGCCCCGGCGTCACCCCTCAGAGTGCCGGGTGTAGTAATGCCGTTCTGGCCTCTTCTTATCTCCCAGCTCAGGCCCTGTCACCCGGGTGACCCCTGAACCAACCATCAAGAGGGAGAGAGGAGGGAGACCAGGAGGAGGGTGGAGGAGGCGGAGGAGGAAGAGGAGGAGGAGGAGGGGGCTGCGGGAGGTTGAATGGAGGAGGAAGGACGGAGGGGTTTTCGAGGGACTGAAAGGCAGAGTGGGTGGTTTGGAGGGAAAGCTGTCTGGTCTGGGATCAGTGGAAATCCACCTGCATGTTGTCTGAGACGTCGTAAATGGGTTTCTGCAGGGAAACAAACTGGACGGCTGCTGTTGTGCAAATTTATAGAAACACAGTTTTTTCACACAAAAGGATATTTAAAAAAATCACAGTCACAGACGTCTCTACTTTTGGGGTCTGGTTCCACTGTGAGACACTTGTTCTTCACAAAGGTCATTCCTGCAAAAGACTGCGTCGGGACCTTCAGGTGCGTCGCCAAATAAATTCGCTCAATATCATCAATGGTGTTTAATTTCACGTTCATATTTGCAGTGCAGCCTCCAGCCACACGAGGGCGCCGTGATGGTCGCATTTACTCTGCATGAAACAAAGTTGTTTCTCTTCTCAGGAGCCAGAGAGAGAATCGGGGATCCAGGCGGGGATTCGGTCTCCTGGTGATCTACTGACGTGAATCGAGCCGCATCGTTCTGAGAAGTTTGGGAAACATTTCCGCGGCGGAAACCGGATTGTCCGCCAACTAAAAAGAAAGAAAGAGCATTTTCATTTCAGCACGACTTTAAACGCGTCCCCGGCCTAATCCCGTCATGATTGTGTGATTTGATCGGGCAGCTGTGGAGCTTTCGGGGATCCAGTCAAACACCGCGAGGTGTTTCGAATGACGGATTCTACCAAATTGCCATTTTATAAAAACGCATATTTTAACATAATTTTAAGGCAATGAGATGCAACCTTTGGCAGAGAAATTTACCTGAAGAATAATGTTAAACAATAACAATGAAGCTGCGGGAGATGGTCTACGGCTCCAAACCGGAGAATGAACACGTCCAGATCAGACAACGATATCGCAAACAGCGCCTCCAAGAGGGATTTAAGGCGAAGCCGCTAATAGAAAGAACATCGGCGGGCGCGCCGAGACGGAGACAATGCGTGCGGAGGTCTGCTGGGAGTCTGAGGGCCACTGTACGTACATGCGATTTGCATATCTGTCTTTGGTAAAATGAAATGCAAACACCGATCCGGAGGCCGACCTTATCTGTGTCGGGGTTTTTTTTTTTTAGCTCAAAAAGCCACCGCCGACTGACTGTTAACCCTTCAGAAATTCATCATTCGGCCGCATTGATTAAAAGATGAGTGAACTTATTATGCATTAAAGCGTCATGTCAAAGCCCTGGCACGGCGAGATAGCGGCCTTATCGCGCCTCCACCTGATAAGAGACAACATGGGAGAGAGAGACGGAGGGGGGGGGGGTGATGGAGAGGAGGAGAAGCAGAGCGGGAGGAGAGACACGGGGCATGGAGGAAGGGGGTGCAAAGGGTGGTGGTGGTGGTGGCTGGGAGGTGTGGAGTGGTAATAAGGAGGGAGGGGAGCATACAGTACATCCAGGGTGAGGGGGGAGGGGGGGGGGGGGGGGGAGACAGTTCTGGGGCATCTAATGTTCCCTCTGTCGTCGCATCGGCCTCGCTCTCCATTCACTGCGCTTCCTGCCATTTTCTGGCCCCCATTTGCATTTTCATGTTTTTTTTTAGCCATCACCCGATGGTCCGTCTTACTCTTTCCTTTTTTCATGTATATTCCGTCTCTCCCTCTCTCCCTCTCTGCCTCTCTGCCTCTCTCCCTCTCTCCCTCTCTGCCTCTCTGCCTCTCTGCCTCTCTGCCTCTCTCCTCGGAAGGTCTTTGAAGGGAGGTCATGAGGGAAACAATGCAAACACAGGCCCTGTGAATAGAGAATGGGAAGAGGACAGCTGTTGGAGATGACAGCGATGGCTGTTAAAACGCAATCTGTCTCTCTTCCCACCGGCCTGTTGCAGCACACGCACACACACAACACACACACACACGCACACGCGTGAGCATACACCACAGCTCCCCGTCTTCTTTCACACAGGCCACGATGTCACGACGACACTCCCAACTGTCAAACACGAGTGTGGGAGCGCACACTAACGGGGCATGTGTCACCTCACGCACACACACGCATGCACGCGCTCTGCATAATGTTCCACGGCTGCTACATGAACAATGAGCACACGGATGAGGACGCCGGCGGAGTGACCTGCTGTAAGACATCCCGCTGTGGAGACGCTCCACCAGGAGGAGAAGCGCCACACTGGAGATGCACTGCTGACACTTTTCTGTTTTCTAATGCAGTAATCAGCACAAACAGTTGACCGGCGGCGGGATTTGGAGGCAAAGAAGAAGAAGAAGAAGAAGAAGAGGGAAGAGGAGTCTCGCTCAATCTCTGACCTCCACATCCACCTCGTGATGGAGCAGGAGGATGAGGAGGATGAGGAGGAAGAGGAGGAGGAGGAGGAGGAGGAGGAGGAGGAGAAGTCCGGGGTTCCAGCGGTTTGACGAGTGTGAGCCGTATCTCACGCCGCCCACACTCCTCTGACAGCAGCAGATAAACACGGGCCGACTGACCACATGATTTATCAACAGGCATTTCGCCCCCCAACGCTGTCTCGCCCTCACTTTCCCTCTCTCTCCTTCTCTGCAGGCACACACACGCACGCACACGCACACGCACACGCGCACACACGCCTCCCACTCGTTAACTGTCAAAACGCACTAATGAGAAATAAAGAGATTGTCTACAGTATATTGGATGGAGGTGAAAGAGCAGCATGCCAGCAGACACAAAAGAAAGAAACGAAACAAAGACAAAGAAAGACTTGGTTAAGGGAGGGGGAGGAGGGGGAGGAGGGGGGGGGGTTTAGCGCAAATACATGAAGCAAAGGACATAAAATGTCAACGAGCAAGGTGCAATATAGAAAAAGGTATCGAAAAAAACGTAATTAAAAGCTTGCATTAGATCTATGCCTTGCAGGGAAAGAGATAATCACAGCCAGAGAACCTCAGCATGCACACACACACACACACACGCACACACGCACGCACACCTTACAATTAAGACAGCTCCCTGTGCTTGGTTTGAGTGAGGGGGCTCCGGTGTTGAAAAAGGTGTTAACACCTTGTCTTCCTGCCTCCTTGCTCCTTCCCTCCTTCCTTCCTTTATTCCTCCTGTGCTATACCCCCTTGGCTCAGCCCTTATGCCCCCCCCCCCCCCCCCCCCCCCCCCCCCCCGCCTCCTCACCTCCCCCGCCCCTCCTCCCTCAGAGCCAGATTTGGGCGAAAAAGGTGCCAGACACTCGAACCCATATAGAGAGTCACTCTGCTGGAGATGGAGAAGAAGAAAGAAATAATGATGTAAGGAGATGTGTGTGTGTGTGTGTGTGTGTGTGTGTGTGTGTGTGTGTGTGTGTGTGTGTGTGTGTGCGTGTGCGTGTGCGAGAGCCGGAGTGGTCTTCCATGTGTCTCGCTCACACAAGTGTTAGCGTGTTAGCTTGTTAGCTTGCCGTTTGGCCCGCGCGGATTGTCCCCTGACAACCTTGATGAGTTTCACTCTGCGAGGCGCTAACTAGAGCGCAGATGCTCGGCCGCGTACGCCACGTTTTGCTCGACGCTCTCTCTCCACTTAACGTTTCAATGCCTGGAATGGACCAATCAGAGGAGGTGAGGGGGGGGGGGGGGGCGGGTCTCTGAACAATATTGCCAAAACATTTGATGGTGATAGAAATAAAGAAAAAAAAGATGGTTTGCACCACAGAAGCAAGCTCATCCGCTGTTACCTTGATGCCTTTCTGCGCTTCCACATCGAAGAGGCAAATACTACTTCTCACCGCTACGCTGATCCGACAGACTTGGTTACCTTGCAAATAACAATTCAAATCAACAGCCATCAAATTACTTAAACAAAAGTAAAAAGGTATCAAATTAATAAAATATGTATTTGATTGGCAAGCCGTGATTTAAAGAGAAGGGAGATTTGCTGACGCATACTTTTACTTAAAGGGGCGGTTTGTGGGTTTTAGTGGCCTCTGGTGGTGAGTTTGCAGGTTGCATCCAGCGTGTCATCCCTTGCTCTTGCCTCCTTTCTATTATATTATATTGCATTTGGATCAAAACCGGTAAATGTGCCCTTCATATGAGGCTTTGAATGTTTACTAAATGTTTGCACTGCGTAGTAGCTTCAGTACAATTTACAACGCATCACTGCTAAAGTCTAGTCGCTCTATTTTTGGACCGTATCCACTTACAGTACACTCTGTGTATTGATCAGGATGGTTTTAACAGACTGCTGTGAGGTCCATTAACCTGTGGTGATGACAAAGCATTAAAAGACTAATGTGTCCCTGGAGGGGAGGTGTGGGGGGGGGTAAGAGGAGCAGGACAGCTGAGCAGACAACACCACTCTGCACCGTGAAGTGGTGATAGCTGTGAAGATGACGCTCGCATCATTTGTGTGTATTATGTGGTTATGCGCATGCTCTCACCGATGCTAAATCAGTATTTGATTTTCACTTTCACTGCGCCTCATCGGCCATGTGAAATACAGTTTGCCATGTTGAGTAAAAGCATTTTAACACTTTTTATTTGTTTATTTGTTTCGCTGGGTCGAGGTGGTTGAAGGTCAGTGAGTCGAGGTGGGTCGAGGTCGTTGATGTTCATTGGGTCGAGGTGGTTGAAGGTCGTTGAATCGAGGTGGTTGATGTTCGTTGGGTCGAGGTGGTTGATGTTTGTTGGGTCGAGGTGGTTGATGTTCGTTGGGTCGAGGTGGTTGATGTTTGTTGGGTCGAGGTGGTTGATGTTTGTTGGGCCGAGGTGGTTGAAGGTCGGTGGGTTGAGGTGGTTGAAGGTCGTTGAATCGAGGTGGTTGATGTTCGTTGGGTCGAGGTGGTTGATGTTTGTTGGGTCGAGGTGGTTGATGTTCGTTGGGTCGAGGTGGTTGATGTTTGTTGGGTCGAGGTGGTTGATGTTTGTTGGGTCGAGGTGGTTGATGTTTGTTGAGTCGAGGTGGTTGATGTTTGTTGGGTCGAGGTGGTTGATGTTCGTTGAGTCGAGGTGGTTGATGTTTGTTGGGTCGTGGTGGTTGATGTTCGTTGAGTCGAGGTGGTTGAAGGTTGGTGAGTCGAGGTGGTTGAAGGTCCTTGGGTCAAGGTGGTTGATGTTCGTTGGGTCGAGGTGGTTGATGTTTGTTGGGTCGAGGTGGTTGATGTTTGTTGGGTCGAGGTGGTTGATGTTTGTTGAGTCGAGGTGGTTGATGTTTGTTGGGTCGAGGTGGTTGATGTTCGTTGAGTCGAGGTGGTTGATGTTTGTTGGGTCGTGGTGGTTGATGTTCGTTGAGTCGAGGTGGTTGATGTTCGTTGGGTCGAGGTGGTTGAAGGTCGGTGGGTCGAGGTGGTTGAAGGTCGGTAAGTCGAGGTGGTTGATGTTCGTTGGGTCGAGGTGGTTGATGTTTGTTGGGTCGAGGTGGTTGATGTTTGTTGCGTCGAGGTGGTTGAAGGTCATTGAATCGAGATGGTTGATGTTCGTTGGGTCGAGGTGGTTGAAGGTCGTTGAATCGAGGTGGTTGATGTTTGTTGGGTCGAGGTGGTTGATGTTCGTTGGGTCGAGGTGGTTGAAGGTCGTTGAATCGAGGTGGTTGATGTTTGTTGGGTCGAGGTTGTTGATGTTCGTTGGGTCGAGGTGGTTGAAGGTCGGTGGGTTGAGGTGGTTGAAGGTCGGTAAGTTGAGGTGGTTGATGTTCGTTGGGTCGAAGTGGTTGATGTTCGTTGGGTCGAGGTGGTTGATGTTTGTTGGGTCGAGGTGGTTAATGTTTGTTGGGTCGAGGTGGTTGAAGGTCATTGAATCGAGGTGGTTGATGTTCGTTGGGTCGAGGTGGTTGAAGGTCATTGAATCGAGGTGGTTGATGTTCGTTGGGTCGAGGTGGTTGATGTTCGTTGGGTCGAGGTGGTTGATGTTTGTTGGGTCGAGGTGGTTGATGTTCGTTGGGTCGAGGTGGTTGAAGGTCGTTGAATCGAGGTGGTTGATGTTCGTTGGGTCGAGGTGGTTGATGTTCGTTGGGTCGAGGTGGTTGATGTTTGTTGGGTCGAGGTGGTTAATGTTTGTTGGGTCGAGGTGGTTGAAGGTCGTTGAATCGAGGTGGTTGATGTTTGTTGGGTCGAGGTGGTTGAAGGTCATTGAATCGAGGTGGTTGATGTTCGTTGGGTCGAGGTGGTTGATGTTTGTTGCGTCGAGGTGGTTGATGTTCGTTGGGTCGAGGTGGTTGATGTTCGTTGGGTCGAGGTGGTTGAAGGTCGTTGAATCGAGGTGGTTGAAGGTCGTTGGATGAAGGTGGTTGAAGGTCGTTGGATGAAGGTGGTTGAAGGTCGTTGGATGAAGATGGTTGTGTAGGGCACCGTTGTCCGTGGTGCTGAAACTCAGCAGATGCACATAAACATGCTTCCTTGCGTCTGCTTTGTTAATTATTCTTTCATTAATAAAGGTTTTCTTTGTATTTGAAGCAGTAGCCTCTTGTTGACGTCTAACAGCTTTTTGCATGATAGAAATGCCCCTTAGCAGAATGTTAAGATGAAGAGGAAAAGAAGAAGAAAAATAAAGGAAGCACAAAAGTACAACCATGCGGGTTGTAAGTAGTGTAAAGGATCATAAAAGTCACATATCACATCTCATTGGATCCGCTCAACGGAACAAATTAGAGACTTTTAGAGATCACGTTTGTCTTCAAGGCAAAAAATTCCATTCAACCGCTCTGAAGTATCAAATATTATCAGTATAATGTATTTATATTCAGTGTAACGTCTGATTATATGACTTTGTTATCATCAACTAAAAGCTGAATAGACCGTTCTATTTGAAGATAAAGAGAAAGAGACTCCTCCACCCAGAGGGGAGAATATGATCAACTTTCTGTAAGTACAGGAGGAAATCCTGGAGAAAACACGTTCCTCCTCCTCTTCCTCCTCCTCTACTCCCCAGTGTCCTTTCTCCTCTTCCTCCTCTGTCCCGTCTTTGTGTTGTGGCCCCTTTTCAGAGGCTTTTTCAGGGGCTGAAGTGGCGCTCGGCTACGCTGAAGTGTCTCCACTGCTGTGCCCGAGCCTGCAATTCACCCACTGTGCGTGTGTGTGTGTGTGTCTGTCTGTGCACGTGTGTGTGTGCGCGTGCATGTGTGTGTGTGTGTGTGTGCACGTGTGTCTGTGTGTGTGCCTGAGCCTGCAATTCACCAATTTCACCGCTAATTAGCCAACAAAGGCTACCGGCAGGGAGGAGCTGAGGAGGAGGAGGATGGAGAGGGGGCGGCATACGCGGGAGGTCCAGGCCTGAGGGGGGAGGAGGGGGTGGGGGGGGGGGGGGGGGGTGATGCTGGCACAGCTGAGACACATAACACGGGACCAGACAGACCCCTTTGTGTGTGTGTGCGCGATGATGAAGACTAACGTATGTGTTTCTGTGTATCTGTAGCAGAGTGTTGGGAGCATGTGTCCCATGATCTCTCTCCCTCCCTCCCTCCCTCTCTCTCTCCCTCTTCCTCTCCCTCTCCCTCTCTCCCTCCTGGTTGGTCGCAGCTGTAGTTCAGCGAGTCTTAACTCCTGAGGCTGGTCCCAGCATGCCCAGCGGTCCCACTACGCCTGCTGGCAGAGACTGCTGGTCCTCTGCCATCACTCCCAGTGTGTGTGTGTGTGTGTGGGGGGGGGGGGGGGAGGGGGGGCAGAGACACAGATTCACATCCCCCTTGCCAATAGTTCTAGCAGCATCGGACGGGGGCCTTCCGGGGAAGCTGCCTGGCGAAGGGCCACCAGGGCTGGAGATCATCCAATATTTGGGTTTTTTGTTTCAGTGTTGTGTGTTTGTGCTGGTTATTCTCACACACACACACACACACACACACACACACACACAGGTATGTATATTGACACGCGCACATATCATTCATCCCTTCACTTGTTGGGCAGGAATCCTATTACATCCTGATCGTTGAATTATCTGATGTTGTACCAACATCGACGACTTATAGTTGAGATGATGAAAACTTTATCTCGTACTTACAAACTGGATTTCGTTCATCGCGACGGCCGTTTCCTGACAAACGCACCTCTGGTCAGGTGGCGTCCGACAGTATGAATTAGCAATTGTTACATGCGGGCGCTTCAGCAGACGGGACCACAACAACCTTTGGGATTTTACATTTAGGTTTCACTAAATTTACTTGTGTGAATTTGTCGTTACGCTGCTCACAGGGACACTTCCTGCAGTACCTTCTAAACAACAATGGCTCTTTGATATTTTGACAGAATCGTTCATCCCTTCGTGTCGGATCACAACATCACTCCTCTCACCGTACAAAGTATCACCTTCAGCCCCCACCCACTGTCACAACAATTAACACAGTTACACATAGTTACACACTGGTCACGCGTGTAAACTCAGCGGAAGGCGATCCGTGTGGTTTTGTGGGCAGTTTCGGGGGCGATAAAGACAAACTTTATGGAATGAATAATATACGGACGACTTCTGGTGGGCGAGCAAAACCACGATGACATCATGTTGCGTTTGTTTTTTTCGTTCTCCAAACTTTATTTAACAGCATTCGCCATCACAAGAACACATTCAAATACAGATTATTTTAAATGACACGTGGAAATCATGTAAAAGCACTGAAACAGAATCCCAGTGGCACACGGACACATTCGACTGGAACTTCACCGATTGACATTTTCTTCCAGTTGGCCATTCGGCAGGCTGGACTAAGGTGTGTGTCTGTGTGTGTGTGTGTGCGTGTGTGTGTGAGTGACTGATGGCTTCCTTGCCCTGTCTCTTCTCCCAGCTCACCACTGATGGATTAAAGCTCTGGACAGGTTTCAGCCCTATTGATCTCACCTGCCACGGCTGCTCACATCAGTTGGGGGGTGTGGAGGGGGAGGAGAGGGGGGGTGAGGGGGGGGTAAGGTGGGATGGAGAGCATGGGGGGGGGTAACATGGGATGGAGAGCATGGGGGGGGATTAAGGAAGGTTTTCACACTTGGTCGGCTTCTCTTTCCGAAGGGGCTCGGTGGTGATTAATCAGCAGGTTTTTTCAGCCTCACCTGAACTTTAAACTCTGAAAACAATGAAAATATGAAAATGGTGAGAAAAAGGAGCGCTGACGGTAATTAACCAGGTCTGAAGGGACTGGGAGCTCTTTGCTAATTAAATTAGCTATTTCTACAGAGCTGCATGTTTGCTCCGGTTGTAACCACCGTCCAACTAGTCCAACAAGATTAAACCAGCAAAATGCAAAAAAACATTACTATTTGTTATTAATTTGATCTGGGATTTTAGAAGTTAATTTGCATATTGTGTAAAAGTACATTTATGTCTGTCTCCTTCAAAATGACCTCTGATTCTTTAAATTAGGACCCATAGCAAATATGAACTCTATGAATAATTCCCTCTATTAAAACTGCATATAGATAGAATTTGCTTCCCAAATCATTGTTGTAATTTACCAAAATCCTTTTTTCAAGATTTTGTGGAGGACATTGATTGATTTATTGATTGAGGAAGTCATGATTCACTAAATTGGAAAGAATAAACTGCGGGACAAAAGAGCTGGGCTACACAGAGGAAAATAAACTATATTTTATATTATAATGCGATATTTATTATTATATTTTTTACTAAAAACATGAATGAATGAATGAGATTTTGTTCCATAATCATTAGTAATGTTGATATAATGACTCATTGAGTTTTTACATGTTTACATGTTAAATTGACTACTGAATAAAACATTACATTTAAAATAAAGTCATATGATCACAAAGAACGACATGAACCGCTTCAGTCTGCAGCTTTTCCATGTGAAGGCGCTCACTTCTTGGCCCCCTTAGCTTAGCATGTTAGCATGCTAACAATGCACACGGAGGCTAACGGCAACTCGGTGGGCTCTGAAGCTATTTGGCTACGAACTAAAGTGATGGACACATTAATGAATGTCCATATCCGAGCGGAAGCTGTTTTACAGTCAACGTAACATCAGAAGACAAACAAATGTTTCTTCTCTTTGTCTCGCAGCGCTCGGCGATAACCGGGTTTAAGTGAGCGAGTGTGAAAATCTCCCGAGGCCGCGTTTGTCACCGTCGATTCACCATCGAGGGGGTCGGGTGGGGGGGGGACTATCACCATCCTCCACGCCGGCTTATCTAACTAACTGATAAATAACACAGCCTGTCACGGTGATAACGAGGTCAATTCAATAGGCTGACCAACGGCGATGTTTCCCCCGAAGCGCTAAGCAGCCGCATCTGATGCCGCCGCTGACCTCCATGCTAATGACCAAAACACACAGAGAGAGAAATGAATATGAATGAAAGGCAAATCTATCAGAAACACGCCTCCTTTAAACAACCCCCCCCCCCACACACACACACAGACACACACACCCGCCCCTCCACCCTGTTATATTTTATTCTCCGGCGCGTGGTGAATTTAATAAATATATGCAAATGTGTGCTGTGGAACATGACGGGTGTAAATCAGGCGAGGATGTTCTTTGAGCGCTGCTGAGATTGAGGCTGAGAGCTGACCCCGGGTTAATCATTTTTCACTTCCCTATCGCATTCAATTCTGCTGCCTCTGTGTGTGTGTGTGTGTGTGTGCGTGTACACGTGTGTACTACGATTTGGCATGCGCGTGTGTGTTCATCCGAGCCGTGCCGGCGGAGGCAACACACAATTCATTACAAACTTTGTACACATGATTATGAAAGTATTTGCTTTCAGATTTTATGCAAAGCGAGATGTCGGTGCTTCAAGAGAAAAATATAAATCTGGATTTTTTTTTTTCCTCTTTCGCACATTTTCTTTAAAACAATTTATTTGCTCATGTTAATTGAAGTGAAAGACGGTCTTGTTTAACTGCACTTTCATTGTGATTTCTTCCCTAAAGCTAAAAAACTAAAACCGAAATGAGCTCCTCCCAAACCAGAGAGTCAGTAAAATGATTTATTTTACGCCGTCAGTCTTTTGTTCCACTCGCGTTGGTTCCAATCCCATACAGACGAGTATTTTGATGGACAATCATTTTTCGTTCTCATCGTAACACAGGATCCGAGCAGAGCTGCAGGAATAATGCTTCATGTCTTAAAGCTGCATTCTCTGCAAAGGCCACCAGGGGGCGACTCCTCCGGTCCTATGCTTTAGGGCGGGGCTACACAGCGATTGACAGGTGTCTACCAGACGTGTACCGCGTCTCTACGTCACTCCTCCTGCGTCTAAATGTGGTCACTTCCTGTTCAGAAGTCCACAAACCAATGGGCTCATATTCAGTTTGCGGCCGTGGACTTTCAGCAGTGATGCTCGTGTTATTTATCAACACCAGAAAGAAATAGAACACAGGTCGCAGATTCATTTCTAACTTTTTAGGCCCCTGTTAAAATCTCTCTTTTGCTGGAGTCCAACTGGAAGAGGATCCGACGGCGCTCCGTCACATCGACTCGCATCACAGCGACCGAGACGAAAAGCTGCTGCTCGGGTCCATTTCATAGTGTGTCATTAAATGGGGGGGGGGGGGGGGGGGGAATTACTTTTTAGTAAACTCCAGCACTTCTGCAGGTAAACGTCAAAACAAAACCGTGCGTTCTAACCCCCCCCTCATCCAGCTTCCCTCTGTTCGCTTTCAAATGATTGAGCTTCTAATCAAATGTAATTTGACTCTCTACTATCTCGGCCCTCGCCGCAGCCCTCCCTCGCTCCCCCTCGCCCATCCTCACCCCTTCCCCCCCCCCCCCCCCCCCGTAGCCCCAAGCCCTGGGTCCTGTTGCCAAGGCAACCGGTATCTCATTTCTAAAGTGTCAGTTTGCATTATTGTCTTCACGCTTTCCAGCTCTAACCTCTCTCTCTCTCTCTCTCTCTCTCTCTCTCCCTATACACACAAATACTTATACGTGCCCCCCCCCCCCCCGTCCTGCCCCCCCCCGTCTCTCTTATTGTATACAGTGCCTCCATCCCCTTGTGTTCTTCTATAATAATAATGATGCAAAGCAAGCACCAATAAGCAGAAATTACAGCACACATGGAGCACGTGACCGAACTGTGTTAAAGATGAAATACGACGAGGACGTTTCTTTGTGCCTCGATACGTATTTATGAACTACATACTTTTCTTAAACCAACAAAACCAAAAACAATAGAAATTCAAAGCAGATTTGTTGGCAGAGAGGGAAGCTACAAAGCAACATGTTCAGAAGAAAAGAGAAAGAAATTATAGATGTAAGCAAAACCAGAAAAAAGGGCTTTTAAAAGCACATTCAAATTAAAATAACATGGGAGTTTTTTCCAGTGAGGATGTGCATCAGAAGAGATCCATCGCGAAGGGCGCTTTATAAAATGCTAGAATATCTGTGGTACATGGCAAACTGTTCCATAGCTTCCAGGGGTCACATTTCTTTTGATTTGATACTTCGGAGGGAGAAGAGGCCTTGACAAATTGTAAAATACCCTTGAAAGACCTGGGATGTAATAGTTCAATACTGAATCTCTGAATTCTACTACGAATGGTCTAAATAAAGATGTTGTACCATTTCAGAAATGAAATAAAAACACATTGTTATAAGTCAACTGTCCTCAATTCTATTGGTGAGTTGTTTATTTATTCATAAGTTAATTACAACTCTAAAGATGACTGACTTACAATATGAAAACTGTCTGGGAAAGAGGGGGGGGGGGGTTAATGCATGAAAATCAAATGCAATTTAATTAAAAGAGCAAACTAGTGACAGAACATCATGCAAAAGAGCCAAAATGTCCAAATCCACAATAAAAGGGATCTATCTGCAGCCGAAGGACGAACACAGCGGATCGTCAATTGATAACACGAAACAGACTTCCTCTGTGCAGCAGGCAGCTGAATAGATAAACATGACCAATAATACATCAAAGACACAACACGTCTCTGCTCTGCTGCTTCCGCAGCAACCGGCCGAATTAAATATTGAATGCAGGTCAGACTTTGAACTTCCAGAAGCTTCTAGCGAGGAACGTCGGGAACATCGACACTCGAAACTACGAACAAACTGACGTTTTTGTGACAGATTTTGTACAAATTAAAAATTGGTCAAAGGCAATAAATGACATTTTTATCAACTGTGTGTATTTTCTCATAAAGACCAATTAATTCCTCTTCACAAGTCTTACGTGAGTAAATTGAGATTTTATCTCCTAAATGATGGAGATCTTAATCCTGCATAATTCGTGGGGGTAATTATTTGCTGTGAGCTTATTACAGTAAGATTGTTCCCTCAGCTTCATTTTCCCCCCAAAAATGAAAACCACACAAACACTATTTACTACTGTTCACTCCTCGCAGGCTTCCTCTCAAACAACTCCGTCACCTACTGCACCAACGTCCTTTAAGCATCCTCCACCTGCACCTCCACCTGCACCTCCACCTGCAAACGCACACAAACAAGACGTCATCGCTTTGGAAACATTAACCCCGAAAAAGTGTGAGCGCATCAACGGCCGGAGGAGGCGGCGCGTCGCTTTTCGTCTGCGGGTCCTTTGCACATCTGGCAGCGACGCAGTAACCGTGGTGACGCTAACTTGTGCGACAGATAATAAGCAAGTGTTTGTGGTAAAACTATTAACTGCACACATTAAAAGTTCTGCATTCAGAGTGAAATCAGCGCCGCGCGCTTCAATTTAAACATCACGTATTGCCACCGAGCCACAAAGGGGACGCACAACCAAATTCTATTTCAACCCGACAAACACACGACAAACACACGACAGCAGAGCATTTCGTTGATTTCAGACTGGCGGAAGCGACACATCCTTGTGGTTGAAGTTGTGTAACGCCTGCTGTGTGCGTCTGCAGACCGATCATCTCACGCAGAGCCGAGTGCGTCTGCAGCGTCTGAAGCGAACGTTACCTGTGACCTAATTCTGGTTAGAAACCCAGAGCGTTGTGAAGTGTGTGTGTGTGTGTGTGTGTCTGTGTGTGAATGTGTCAGATGGAGGAGAAGAAACCCTGTTGGCTCCAGACATCAGATGAGTTCCGCTGGATGTGTGAAGCTCTGAAGATGCGAGTGAGAAGGCGAGGAGGCGTGTCACATGACGCCAGGAGGCCCGTTCACACCTTCCAGTGAGCCTTCAGGTAAACGGCTGAAGATGTTGGTCCACTTCACTCGCTAGAACCGTTTAATTTATTCATTATTTAATGTGCTGGTGATGCTTATGGATTTAACTTTCGAAGGATTTCTTTTTTGTGGCCAGTAACTGATGACCGTGTCAAGTTAAACAGCAACCCTCTCAAACACGAGACTGTGCCGACCCACAATCCTTTGCTCAGCAGGCACACACAGAGGTTCAAAGGTCACGGTGTCCTGATATGAGGGAGGAGTCTGTCTCAGTTAAATGCAAACTATGCGCGTTGTGGGAAAGCTGCAGTGCTTAAAATTAAAGCGGTATATAGATATTATATATATATATATATATATATATATATATATATATATATATATATATATACACAGCGAAGCGTACGTGGTCAGCGTCTGGATGTGACCACTGCTCTCGGCGCTCAGCTGCTCCATCCGGCCCCTCGGAGCCTCTCAGGACCTGCAAGGTTAATATTTGAAGGAAGGATGGCCCATAAATATGAGCAAAGGGACTTTTAATTAAATAAGCACTTCTTAAATATCCTCCTGGGCCCGCTGCTTTTGTTTAAAGATGATTGATGGACTACTATCTCTGCAGGCAGGACCATTAGTTTCGCCGTACTCCGTCCCTCCCCATCTTCCCTCTATTTTTCCAGCTCTGCCAACATCTCTCCTCCCTTTCTCTCTCAATTACCCTCCTTCTCCTAACTCTTTTTCCTCCCTCCCTTTTTATTCCTCCCATTCATCCCACCTCCTGCCTCCCTTTTATTTTCCGTGTGTGTGCCGGCGTGCGTCTGCTGTCACCTCCCCTTCCTTTTCTCTCTCCATCAGTCCACGTCCCTGAGCTCCTCTCGGGAGGCCCATATTTCTCCAAACTCGTGACAAGGTAATGAGGCCATGCTAAATCCTACCCCGCCCCGGAGCGACATCAGAAGGTGGAGGGGCAGGTCGGGGGGGGGCCCCGCGTGGCCCCCCGCGTCTGTTCCAGCCACTCTGTAAGGCATCTGTCATCCGCCTGCACTCAAGAGTCAAACCCTCCGATCTGGAGAACTTTGCAAAGCGACGACCACGGGAAAAAAAAAAAAAAAAAAAAGGCCAAACCTCCGGCTCGTCTCCTTCTACGCGTCCTTGTCTCCTTCTGCTCTTTTCCTCCTTCCTCTGGAGCAGCAGCAGCAGTCCGCCATGCTCTGCTGACTCCTAGCTGGAAGAAGGGGATCGGCGGGGGAGCTCAGTCTGGCTGTGGGCAGCTGAGCCGTGGACATCGCACACAGACACACACACACACACACACACAGACACACACACAGGTGGAGGTGAGGGCATTTGCACTCCGTCATGCTGCGATCATTGCGACTTACAGAGGAGGCGTTTTCTGCGTGAGAGTAAAAAGAAACCTTGATGCGATGCGCGCGACGCGCCCGTTCAATGTTGTGTAGCTCGTCGCCATCTTTTGTGTGTCTCGTTTTTTCTCCGTCAGCGTTTCCTTAAGTTTGTCACCTTGAGGCCAAACGGAGGCTTGTTTCAGCATTCCGTGCGTTTTATATTCCATTTATGGAACGTCAATTATGCTTCACATTGTACCGACGCTGATTAGAGCGAAATACACGACGTTCTGCAGCAAAATCAAGACGAAACACAAATATAACGAACCGGACCGGCGTGCGTTCGTTGCCGTGCGTTATGGATCATGTGGACCGAACAGCATGTTAACCAAAGACCTAGCGGGCCGCCGCATGTGGGACGGGGAGGAGAGGAGGAGGCAGGAGGAGGAGGCAGGAGGGAGGTGATGGAGGGAGGTGATGGAGGGAGGTGATGGAGGGAGGCGATGCCGGGCCGATGGAGGCGGTCGAGAGAGAAACCACTCGGAAGCAGACGATGCTCGCACTCCAGGTATCGGACGGAGAGCCAGGTAACGCAGGCTGCAGCTGAATGGAGGGAGGAGGGGGGGGGAGGAGGGGGGGGGGGCGGTGCCGGCGTATTAAAAATGCAGCAGTGGGGAGCAGGCCGGGGATTCACAGTAATTAGATGACAAAACGGCGGCGGGCTGGAGATGAGAGAGAGGGGTCACACACAATGCCACTGCCGCCGGGTAATTTGTAAGTGTCAATCACCAGCCTACCAGGGGAAAAGCGAGAGGGGGGGGGGGGGTGGGGGGGGTGTAGAGGGAGGAGGAGGCAGAGATGGAGGGAGTGAGATGGGATATGAGGCTGCTGGAGGAGAAAAAAAGTCTTTTTTAAAAATGTTCTTTTAAAGACAGTGAGAGGAGACAGGAAGCGCCCGTTTAAAGAGAGGAGAGCGAGAGCCGACCCCAAAAACACGCACACGTGTGTTGCTTAGATTCCATACGACCTCCTCCGGTGGCCGCTCTGCTGAGGCCTCCACTGAAGACGACGCAAACATTCCCCCCTCTGACCATCGGAGACCCCCCCCGGTGTAAGAGGGGGTGAACCATCTGAGGGAGAAATCTCAAACCTTGGAACTTGACCAAACTTTTAAAGAGCTTTTAAATAAGAGCCCGATACACAACACCCCCCCCCCCTCATTAATACACCGCCTGCTCTCAAATTAACTGCAAAACTTCTGAATTGAGGCTCATGAAGGAGCTGAATGAAAACGGCATCAACCTCCGAAGGATCAGTGGTGTATGTAAATATCCATCATGTTATGGGGTAATTGTATGGCTTTTGCCATGCAGTTTGACAGACAGGTGTGTGTGTGTGTGTGTGTGTGTGTGTGTGTGTGTGTGTGTGTGTGAGTGAGTGAGGGGGCTCTTCCATTTTCTTTTCACAGCCGATACAATGGGGGGAGTTGTTGGCATTATTCCAGCGTGTGAGGGGCCGACACAATGGGCGAGCAGCAGTCTGTCGGGCTGCACGGGCAACACATGAAATGAAACCACACACACACACACACACACACACACACACACACGCACACAGACATGCATGTGTAGATAAAGCAGGGTCAACACATGTGGCTCAGAAAAGGTGCATAATCTGCATTACATGCAAAACACTGTGCTGGTATTTTGTCAGCGAGTCAAAGCGATGACATGACATCACACCGGTGACACGTGATGGACCCCTGGGGGGGGGGAGGAAACACACACACACACACACACACACACACACACAAGAAAAGTCAAAATATAGAGGCAGAAAAGGTCCTTATTCAACAAACAAAAGCGTCACTTATAAAAAGGTAAAAAGAAGTTTAAGCTTTTAATTTCAGTTTGTTGTTCTGCTCAAATCAATTTGCAAGAAAAACACAAAGGAAAAAAGGAGAAAAGGATCCAACTCAACAGGGTTAAGTTCCCCAACCGTAAAGTTAAGGTGTATCAATTAACAACACATAATTAGAGAAAAAGAAAAATCTTCACAGTTTAAATAGGAAGACTATAAAGCAGATGAAATCAGAGACAAAGACAGACCACTGACCTGTGGCTTCATTAAAGGGAACGTGAAGCACCGTAACACACACATGCACACAAAACACCTCTGGAAGTGTCTTAATCGGGAAATGATTAAACTCTTTTCTTCCCTGTTTATTCGTTAGTCGACAATTAGCGGCTCAGGATCCACATTGTGCGCCTCGCCTCCTTTGAACGGCTGCACGCTCGTTCCTCCGGGCGGACGCCCGGATCTGCTGGGGGGGGGGGGCGTCCAGCGACGGAGGAAGTGCTCGTGTCCCTTAGAGGAGCAGCACAGGTGAGCGTGTTGAACTGAGACTTTTTAATGAATAAGAAACGTTTCATGAGGTCTTATGTGCTGTATGAGTTTGTAATGGAAGGAAACATCATGTTTATTAAGTTAAGTATTTCTCCAGGACCCTTTTCTTCATCGGGGGGGGGTTTAGGCCTCGTTCCACATCTGTCACAACGTTCATTTAGTAAATTATGGTCCATTCAGTCAAGTTTTACTCCAAACGCGAGAAACCAGAGAGAGAAAAAACAACAACAACAACAAAGTGTTTCTAATCTGCTGGAACCCCAGAAAGACGTTTAGGACTCAAACCTCCACCGTCCTCCACAGCAACACCGCCTGAGAGCCGCTGTGCACGCGTGTGCGTGTGCGTGTGTGCGTGTGCGTGCGGCAGCCTGCCGCCCTACGGGGGTCCAAGTGAGTGTGAACTGCATTCGTTCCCACAGCTGCCGTTAACAGACGGAACAAACAGCCTCTTGCTAATAAAGTGAATAAATAAATAGCGCTTAAGAGGCTCCGCGTCGACCGGAGCGACGAGAAGACGACGTCGGGAAGTTTGTTCTTTTGCCGTTTTCTGACATGGTGCTGCGACTCACGTCATTAGAACGGTGGAGGCGATATTCTGTATTGTTGTCTGTGATAAAAGCTTCCGGTCTGCGGCTCTCATTGGTTCATTATTACATCTGCTTTTTATTTTTGTATTTATCAGTTTTAAAATCAATGAAACGATTGTATTCTAGCGAGTTAAAAATAAAGCTGCCTTTCTTAAAAAGGCTAAATAATAGTAGAATTAATTCAGCCGCATCGATTAGTCAACTACTCGATTAATGAATCAGCAGCTCAGGCTTTAAATGGACGACTTTCACAGGTAATAAAGTTTAATAAGACGCTCACCTTTAATATCATTGTTCATAACAGCACCCACTATTAAAATATTTTTAACTACTTATAAAATATTGGACTAAAGATTCACAGACTGTAGTCCGGCAGCCGGGACGGACATTTGTTTGTGTTGTAATGAAGCAATTGATTTATTGACTTTATTGACTTATTAATATCTAATCGAGTGTCTGTCAATCATGTTGCGTTCTTATGTCGTCACAAGTTATGATTCACCATCAACAGCTGTCAAACATCTGTATGGTGCTTCCGTTTTTGAGTTTTTGAGGGACGATTCAGCCGACAGTGAAGGTCAAGGGTCAGTTCTTCTCCAGTGTTTTGGGAAATGAAACAATGATGATTTTAACAGTTGATTTCTTCCAAAAGGACTCGCTCCATTTAAATAATCGATAATCAGCAAACACGAAATTTCAACGGTCAAAATATTACGGGGCTTTTTTATTTCTATGTGGCCTCACTACCAACGGGCACATTTTGGAGATATTAAACAGAAACGAAAATATTAATAAGACTTTTTATTATTATTCATACATTCTTCAGATGCTCTTACGGACAAAAATTCCATTCAATTCAGGCGTCGCTGGGAAGCAGAAAACCTCAGAGGATAAAACCAAAAATATCTGGCAAAAGCGGTTCTTTTTATAATTTGGGAGAACTGCCCTTCGAAGAAAATAAGCAGGAACTAAAGCGACGTTTACGGAGCTCAAGCCGCTGATACGACTACAAGAGGAAGAATGATGGAGGAGGAGGAGGAGGAGGAGGAGGAGGAGGAGGATCAGCCTGGAAGTGTTTAGCTGCCGGTTCAAAGACTACAGCGGCGAGTGGAGGAGTGAATGGAGACGGAGAGACGGAGGGTGGAGGTGTGGGGGGGAGAAACAAGATGGAGAGGGACTGCCTGCACACACTGTCACTGCAGTTAATATAAGGTGTGCAGATAAGAGCCCGCAGACAAACATTGACCGAATCAGGCGTTTCAGCAGCGCCGGCCCGACTGTCAGTCAGCCTGAGAGACAGACCAACAATCAGCACTCTGCCTCTGATAAGGGCTCTACTGGGCGCGTGCAGGAAATAGCCAATCTGCAGCCGGCCTGGCAAGGAGGGTGATGGAGGAGGAGGAGGAGGAGGAGGAGGGGGGGGGGGAGGGCGGCGCGATGATGGAGAGCGAAGGGGTTAGAAGAGGGAGGGAATGCAGGGAGACAACAAGGGAGGGAAAGTGGCCTATAAATTTAGAGAGAGAAATGTGGACCAAGAGTTCAGAGCAGAGGATAATACCCGAGAGGAGGAGGAGGAGGAGGAGGAGGAAGAGGAGGAGGAAGCGGGATGATATTCCTCCACACCTCACAGAGGGCTCTCACCGAGGAAGACGTTCTGTGGGGAATATATTAAAAATAAAGAGGAGGAAGAAGGTGTGACATCGGCTCCTAAAA
Organism: Gasterosteus aculeatus; assembly: GCF_964276395.1. Taxonomy (NCBI): domain Eukaryota; kingdom Metazoa; phylum Chordata; class Actinopteri; order Perciformes; family Gasterosteidae; genus Gasterosteus; species Gasterosteus aculeatus. The sequence goes on along the minus strand of NC_135702.1, from coordinate 2,025,436 downwards.
TAGTGTTTCTTTTTGTCACTCGGGAGCCGCGTGTGCGTGCGTGTGCGTGTGTGTGCGTGCGTGTGCGTGCGTGCGTGCGCGTCGACATGCTTCAGACCAACACCTCACATTAACGATTCGCCGACAGCTTCCACGAGCTCATTATTCAGCCGCCGCTCGGCCTGCCTCGCGCACAATAGCATCATTTCATCGTCTCTATTGATTAATGGTGCATGTAGCGCGTGTGCGCGTGTGTGTGTGTGTGTACACACGCGTGTGCGTGTCCAGTGTGTGCGCAGCGTGTGAGTGAAGGATAACCCTCCCCATCTAATGGAGCAGCCTGAACCAGCCATGAAATTCCCTCATAACAAAATAAACACATCCAAAAATGCTGGAGTGGATGCCTATGGAAATGCAAGGTGTGTGTGTGTGTGTGTGTGTGTGTGTGTGTGCGTGTGTGGTCGGTGGCTTGGACCCACACTGACCCCCGGAGGTCACATCAGGAACTGCAGCCGGTCGGTGGGATAAATTCCCGGCCGTTTACCTTTGTCAAACACGCTTAGTTTCCTCCCAGCAAACCGGGGGCGCGTCAACAGCTGCAGAGGCTATTTATTTTTTTGCGGAAGTGGAGAGTCGGTGGGGGGGGGGGGTCCTTAATCTCTCACACACACACACACACACACACACACACTGATAACAGCAGGAACGGAGCTAATCACGAGGGCCCCGTTTGTATTCTTGTTTGCGTTCGCACACGTCGATGTGCAGAGGCGGTGGGGGGGGAGGAGAAGTGAGGGGGGGCGTGCAACCCTCCCCTGGTCGCGTGCTGCTTTCTCCTGCTCCGTCAGGCCCCATTAAACCTGCTACACCACAGCGATAAGGTGCCATCAATTACAGGCCCGCTGCCGTCGGTGCAGAGAGGCAGCGGCTCGTAACCGGGACAAACGGCCGCATTAAATACAGAAATAAAGAAATAAAGGAAAAGGCCCCGCAGCCGCGTGGCAGCGTCACCTGAGAGCCGGACCATCCGTCTGTTTGTGAATGAGAGGACGCTTTGTTTCTCTCTCTCACACACACACACTTCCCATTCATGAAAGCAGCAGAATGCTTGTTTTTTAAATAGAAAAGGATGTTTGGTTGTTGGATATCAGCTGCCGTGTGCTTCTACCGCCCCCGTGTGGCGGCTGCTGCAGGCGGGAGCGTCACAAATGTGTTTTTTGAAAATATTCCTGACTTTTCCTCACAGCCGACGGGGCAGAAGAGAATAATACTTTTTTTTTTTTTTTTTTTTTAAATCGATTTAAGCGTCTCAGCTGGAGTGAGATCTATAGCGGCGAGCACTCCGTCACAAAGCAACCCGCATTCCTCGCGGCGCTGATCATCCATCCAGCGAGGAGCCGGGACGCGACAGCCGCTCGCACGGAGCAGAAAGGAGAAGAAGCCGAGCGTCCGGAAAAGGCTGCAGAGAGTTTGAGGACGTCTTATTTCGTGTTCAATGCAGATGTTCAGTCTTTAGTGTGTCGTTACATGCTTTACGTGCGTGGAGGAAAAAAAGAGATGCAACTAAATACAAAAAAGGATCAAATCAGGAAGATAGTTATTGGATTTATTTAAGATGAATATATAAAAAAAGTTGCACACTGAATGAAGTAGAAAATCTAAATAAGTTATGACATGTTGTTTTTCCTCCATTACAGAAAGTGGAATGTAGAACTTTGAAGGACGGAAGGACCTCACGCCGGACCAGATCTTACAAAAACTGCATCAAGCATGAAGTTAAAGGTATTAGAGGAACGTCCGTGGCTGCACTGCAAACAGGCACATGTTTCAGGATCAGCGGAACGAGTGTTTACATGTTTACATGCTGTGATCCATCCGCCGCCATCGTGTGGACGTAGAAGGCATCTTTTTTTGGGGGGGGGGAACTGAAAAGGTAAAGAAGAGCGATGTATTTACAGACAGGGCGACGTCACGTTGAGTTTATCTGGGAGGAGGAGCTACTGCTGCCCGAGCTCTTGGTCTTCTGCCCCCTGGTGGCGCTGGGCTGCCGCTGCGCCCGCTGGCCGGAGGCCTCTCGGCTCCTCTCGCCGGGGGCCGCGGCGCCTTTGCTGCTGCGCACTGCGGACACGGAGGGAGGCGAAGACACGCGCAGAGATCAGACAACGGAGGAAATGCGTTTCACCAACGGATGAAACTAACTAATCAACAATTATTACTATTGTTGATTAGTTAGTGTGCAGCACAATGCAGAAGGATCATGAAAACATCTTCATATCCAGAAGTCCTAAATGTGTCCTCATCATCACCATCATCATCATCGAGGACGGACGACACCTTTAATCCACTAGACAGTCCGGATCGTTTTAAATTGATTCAAAATGATGTAAACACACACACACACACACACACACACACACACACACACACACAGTTTCCACATCACAGCATGCGGTGATGGTCCATGCACTGAGGGGTACACTGCACCCCCCCCCCCTTTGAGTTGTGTAAAGAAAGGCAAGCAAGCAGACGGATGGAGGCGGAGGACAAAGAGCAGCAGGTGGGGGACCTTGAGAGTGAGGAGAACTAGCGTCTTGGGGGCCGTAGACCACAACCTTAGTGCCGACTCTGGGGGCTCTGGAGCCGGACGCCGGGGGGGCGGCTGCAGGCGGCTTAGGGCTCTTCCCAGAGAGCGAACAGTCCTCTTCTTCAGTAAACAGGAAGCACAGAAGACGGGATCCCAGGAGGACAGAAGAGGACATTAGAAAAAAGCAGCGAGACGTGCACAGAGTGAGGAGCGGCTATCGTGATCCTCGGGGGGGCGAGAGCATCGACTACAGCGCGCTCGGTACTTAGGAGACGGAATGCAAACGTCTCGCATGCTTGGAAAGAGAAGTGAGGAGAGAAGAAGAGCGAAAGGTGAGCGCGGGAAAAGAAATAAACCACTTTAAAAAACTCGTATTGCTTTTTCTACACGCAGGAACTTCATCGACCTCGAGTTCTTCTCACTCTGCAGGAAAAAAGGATCCGCGGACAGAACACCAAAGCACTAAATATGGTGGTTCTTGAGACTTTGCCCTTTACCCCCATAAAATGAAGATAATTTGTTGGACCAATTAATGCAAATGTTACTTTTCTTTACCGATGAGATAAAACCAGTCTCCACCCAGCGAACATTTCCCCTTCGTTGTGGCACAAAGCGGCTCACCTGAGGAGCAGGTGACCTACGCTCACGGTCACGTCGGATTCTGCAGACACTGACCTCTGACCTCGGCGGGCGCCGTGGCGATGCCGGCGGCGGTTGAAGACTCCCCGAAGCCTTCAGCGAGCCTCTGGCCCGCGCACATGGCCTTCAGGGTCTGGAAGACCGCCTGGGGAGCCACGTTCATCTTTAACAGGTCCACGATGATCCTGACGAGACAAGAAGGGGACAAGGATGTGAGAGCAGTGTCCGTCCGGCGTGGCTCCAGGTCCTCTGGTGGGGACGCGAGCCTTACTTGAAGACCTCCTGGTCCACAGTGATGCCCGCGGCCTGGGTGAGCTCGAACAGCTCTGCTTCTTCAGCGCTCAGGACCTTCTTCTTCTTGATGGCGTACTTCTGCACGTTGCTGGTGACCAGGAGCGCGGGGGAGTCCGGGCCGGAGGGCAACGGGGGTTGCGGTTGTTGAGACATCAGCGGGCGGGTACCGGAGCTGGAGGCGGATGAAGGACAACAAATATGGTGGAAATGAAAATATGGCAAAGACGAGCTCACGAAGGCTGCGGATTTACGCGCCCGAGAATGAAAATATGGTTTCAAATATTACAAAAACGTCGAGAACAACAATCTTAGGCCAAATATTAAACAACTAGTTACCGTTAAATTAGCGCAGACGAGTCAGTCTCATTCGGCACTGCGGTCCTGTCTCGCTAACGTTGCCGAGGCGAGGCGCGCAGTAATGACGTCATATTACAAAAAACGGCGTTGTCCTTCGGTACTTGTCAGCATAATACTATTTTTTCGGTGTATTTAGAAGAAATAACCAAATTATTATTTTATTTCATTAGTGGTGGGAAAAATATTTCCATCGGAGTCAGCTAAATAGTTGTTTGACTGTTTGACGCATGCGCAGTATAGCAGGATGTGAAATGCAAGTTTCTACCAAGTGACAACATGTGTGTTGATTACTGGCCTCACGCGGGAAAGAATATTTATTTTCACCTATTACTGGTCACTGTGTTGTGTTCTTACGGGAAAACAGAAGGTTTAAAAAAAGGAGAAATAGCGTCCTCGTTTGCTTATGTGGCTCACCGAGCGAAACCGGAAGTGCTCGCGGGATTCTCCTCTCGCGCCGCGCAGATCTCTGCGCTGTCGACCCAGAATGGCCGCTGCCGCAGCAGGAGTAAACAAGCAGGGCGCCGTGGCGACGATGGAGCCCTGCATCCGACACGGGAGGGGACCTCACGGCAGCACGGTGAAGGTCATTTATATTGTCACTAATTGCCAGACGTACGCTAGACTTGGTTTGTTCGCGAGGAAGAGTCGACAGCAGCCTCTTCTTCGTGGCTTCTGATTTTGGGTGAAAGCTGCTGCGTTGGTTGGTTGGGGGGGCGCATGTATGCAGACCATTTATGCAAACGGTCCGCTGGCATCTATAAGAGCTCCGTGTAGATGTATTGCAAACGTATTTTCCGATTAGCTTTAGTTACATTTGTGCAAAACCGTCTCCTCTTTGTGCGCGCAGCCTGCTACCGGTTAGCTAGGCTCACTGCGTCTGTGTGGCGGTGACGTAATGCGCATCCTGCGTGCAAGTTGGAATCCCCTCGACCGATGTCAACATAGCATTTGTTCTTATAAATCACCACGGGCAATGATGCGGGATGCTAAGGCTCAATGTGGCTGATTCCCAGTAGCTCCTCTACTAATTATCTATTTTTTTTCCTCTCATTGAAAACTCTCCATCCTCTGTGCACCAGCTGGAAGATCATCCAATAATAGTGTGTGTGTGTGTGTGTGTGTGTGTGTGTGTGTGTGTGTGTGTGTTCGTGTGTGTTCACCTACAGGTGCTGGAGTGCGGTGTGTGTGAGGACGTCTTCTCTCTCCAGGGGGACAAGGTCCCTCGCCTCCTGCTCTGTGGTCACACCGTGTGCCACGACTGCCTCACCCGGCTGCCCCTCCACGGCCGGGCGGTGCGCTGCCCCTTCGACAGACAGGTCACCGAGTTGGGTGAGTTGAAAGGGCCTACGTTACCGCGGTTACGCTGGGGGAAAAAAGTGTTTTCTCCGATACGAGGTTTGAACTCTTCTCACCTTTTTTAATTACTTTTTGTACACCTCTGTGAAGGGGATTCTGGAGTTTGGGGTCTGAAGAAGAACTTCGCTCTGCTTGAGCTCCTGGAGCGACTCCAGAACGGAGCGACCAACCAGTCGGGGATGGCGGAGGGCTACCTGAAAGGCGTGGGAGAAGTAAGCCCGCCGCCGTTCATCCCGCGGACGCGTCCCGGTACCTCACACTAATCGCCCCCTTCTCCCGACTAGTGTATAATCCGCTGCGACGAGGACGAGAGCCACACGGCCTCCATGTACTGCACCGTGTGCGCCACCCACCTGTGCGCCGAGTGCTCCCAGCTCACCCACTCCACCCGCACGCTGGCCAAGCACCGCCGCGTGCCGCTGGCCGACAAGCCGCACGAGAAGACGCTGTGCCCGCAGCACCAGGTCCACGCCATCGAGTTTGTCTGCCTGGAGGAGGCGTGCCAGTCGGGCCCCCTCATGTGCTGCGTGTGCAAGGAGTACGGCAAGCACCAGGGTCACAAGGTAGCCGGAGCCGCGCGTTAGAGGTGCCTCGCCCGGAGAGGACGACCGCTCGTCTTCCTTTCTCTTCATTTCCTTCTTTTCCTTCAGCACGCCGTTCTGGAGACCGAGGCGAACCAGATCCGCGCCTCCATCCTGGACATGGCCCACTGCATCCGCACCTTCACGGACGAAGTGTCCGAGTACTCCAGGAAGCTGGTGGGCATCGTGCAGCAGATAGAAGGCGGAGAGCAGATCGTGGAGGACGGCGTCGGCGTGGCGCACACGGAGCACGTGAGGCTTTTTCGTCTGAAACGGGAGCGCTCGCGTCCCTTTCGGCTGTTGACGTCCTCCCCGCCGTCCCCTCCCGCAGGTCCCCGGCACGGCGGAGAGCGCCCGGTCCTGCGTGCGAGCGTACTTCGCGGACCTCCACGAGACCCTGTGCCGGCAGGAGGAGATGGCGCTAAGCGTGGTGGACGCTCACGTCCGGGAGCGCCTCATCTGGCTGAGGCAGCAGCAGGAGGACATGACCATCCTGCTGTCGCAGGTCTCCACCGCCTGCATGCACTGCGAGAAAACCCTGCAGCAGGTAGGAGGCGGGACGCTCCTCCACCCTCGGGCCGACGCACGAGCGGTACGGTGATGCGTGTGCGTGTGCGTGTGCAGGACGACTGCAGGGTCGTGTTGGCCAAGCAGGAGATCAACTGTCTGCTGGAGACTCTGCAGAAGCAGCAGCACCAGTTCACGGAGCTGGCGGATCACATCCAGCTGGACGCCGGCATCCCCGTCACCTTCACCAAAGTAAGCCCCCCCCACCCCCTCCCCACTCCTCCATCCACCTCCACCCGGCCCAGTATGTAACACGGTGCTCTTGCTCCAGGACAACCGGGTCCACATCGGGCCGAAGATGGAGATCCGCGTGGTGACCCTCGGGCTGGACGGAGCGGGCAAAACCACCATCCTCTTCAAGCTGAAGCAGGACGAGTTCATGCAGCCGATCCCGACCATCGGTGACGCCGCGCATCATCGACCACCGCCCGGCCGCTGCAGAAGCGCCGAATGACGTTCTGAATGTTTTCTTTTTCTTTTTTAAAAAGGTTTCAACGTGGAGACCGTCGAATACAAGAATTTGAAATTCACCATCTGGGACGTCGGTGGGAAACATAAGCTCCGGCCCCTCTGGAAGCACTACTACCTGAACACGCAAGGTACGCGCTGCGCTTCACGCCCGCGTGACCCCTTTCTGGCGGCGCCGGCTGGAGGTTAAGGTTTGTCTTGGTTCTGTGCAGCGGTGGTGTTTGTGATTGACAGCTGCCACCGGGACCGGCTGATGGAGGCTCACAGCGAGCTCGCCAAACTGCTGACGGAGAAGGAGCTGAGAGACGCCTTGCTGCTCATCTTTGCCAACAAACAGGTGCTGGCAAAAACAAAGCAGTCGTGCGCCTCCATGTTCCCCCCCCGGTCCCGCCTGGTTGCTGAGCGGCCTCTTCTTTTGCGTCCGCAGGACGTCCCCGGCGTGGTGTCGGTGGAGGAGATGACGGAGCTTCTGAGCCTCCACAAGCTGTGCTGCGGGCGGAGCTGGCACATCCAGGGCTGCGACGCCCGCAGCGGGGTGGGCCTCCACGAGGGGCTGGACTGGCTCTCCAGGCAGCTGGTGGCGGCCGGCGTGCTGGACGTCGCCTAACAGGAAATAGATCGGGAAGCGACTCCGCCGCCGCCGAGCTTCACCCGCTTCCCCTCATTAGACACCGTCGACTCGATGTGGGCGAAGACAACAAAGCTGTAAATACTACCTGCAACTTCACCGAATCCAAAAATAAAAGTTAATGACCTCCTGAGAAATAAACCATGTGTCGAGTCCTCAGCTTCTCCAGCCGCTCGGCGTGCTGTGAGCATCACGTCTGAAGTTGTCTTTTCTTAAGTGAACCTATTTAAAGCCACAGCAGAGCTTCTGTTACAGAACGGGACGTTTACTGACTGTATTTCTGATGGGCGGAGCTTCCAGACCAGGCTGTGCAAAACAAGTTTTTTTTCTTTTTTTTATTACACCGATTCTGCCTGTTTGTGGGTGGAGCCTCCGGTCCGCTGCCCCTCTGGGTTTTCGTGTTTGGGGGATTTAATCCGCTGACGTCCGGTTGCTTTGAGACGTCGACAGACATCAGTAATTATTTAACGTGAAACTTTAAGCAGAAACACTGACTCGGTCTTGTTATTAAGGGACCCGTTATTTGACATTTAGTTCCTCTATTTGCATTGCTGTGTAATGTTTACTATGTTTAAAAATACTAATAAAAATAATGCACATGTAAAAAGCATTTCCACATAGTTGGTGTAACTTTTGATTTTTCAACGTAGAAGCACAAACGCGCATCGAGACCTTTGTTACCCGCAGCTTTTTGTAATTTATTCGTAAAGTTGTTGCTGTAAAATAAACCAACTGACCACATTCCTCCGGCTGCTTCGTCGTCTTCTTCAGATTATCAAAGCGAAATGTCGAAATAAATCTCAGTAAAAAGGTTTCGCTCCAAACATTCTTTAATAACTCAATCTGGTAGAAAAACAAAAAGGAATCACTGTACAGGACGCGAGGAGGACGTGCGATCACTTGACGGTGATGTTGATGATGCTGATGTCCTCGTACGGTTTGTCCGTCTTGGGGTTGACTTTGAGGTTGGAGATCCTCTGCACCGCCTCCATGCCCTTGGTGCACCGCCCAAACACCGTGTGCTTGTTGTCCAGCCACGGCTGAGGGACACAACACGGCCGCACGTTAGTCTCTTTACACGCAGAGAGGACGTTAGGGGGCGGAGTCAACAGGGGCCGAGACAAATGGGAAAGTGAACGTTGGTCTTTACTGGTCTCCATTGGGAAGCGTGACTGATTGCTGATACTGTAAATTAAGCGATAACATGATTCTCACACACACACAGACACACACACACGCGTTCGCTTACCGTCGGCACCACGGTGACAAAGAACTGGGAGCCGTTGGTGCCGGGGCCCCCGTTGGCCATGCTGAGCGTGTACGGGCGGTCGTGCCTCAGCGTGGCGTGGAACTCGTCCTCGAACTCGCCCCCCCAGATGCTCTCGCCCCCCATGCCCGTCCCCGTGGGATCGCCCGTCTGGATCATGAAGCCCTGCGCGGTGGGGTGACAAAAGAAAAGGCTCAGAGGCGGCTGGGAGCACAGGTCGCGGGGGGGGGGGGGTTGAGGAGGTCGAGGGGTCGCACCTTGATGACCCGGTGGAATATGTGGCCGTTGAAGTAGCCGTTCCTGCTGTGGACGCAGAAGTTCTCCACCGTTTTGGGGCACCTGAAAGAAACCAGAGAGCACAGGCGCGTTGGTGTCTAGTGACCCCCCCAGCAGGCGGCGGGACGCTGCGCGGGACGTACTCTACGGGGAACAGCTTGATGTGGATGTCCCCCATGGTGGTGTGGATGATGGCGCTGTCGGACACTCTCTTGGGGCCCTCGGCCTGCGTGGCGGCCATCACCTCCTCCTTGGAGGGCTTCTCGTTGAAGATGTCTCTGTCCGAGTCGGCGCTCTTCGTGTCCTCGGGTTCTCTCTTTGAGAACTTAGAAGGGGAAAAAAAAAACAGAACGGTGAGGACTGTGGAGGAGGTTAACCTTTGACCCCGATCAGATTCCGTTAGTAAAAAGAAAAACTCTGTGAAGACATCGGGATCGGGTCCCTCACCATGTAGAAGCGGTTCTTCTTGAAGGCGGTGCAGAAGATGGTGGGGTCCTGCTCCATGTTGTCTAGGGCGGGGTTGTCGGAGGCCTTCATCTCCACGGTGGGAGCCACCTGCGAGGCCTTCGCGACCCCCTGGAAGAGGCCCAGCTGCACCACGCGGATGTTCTCCAGCTTGCCGAGGATCCGCACACACCTGTGGGAACGTTCACCCCACGTTTAGAATCAACCAGAAGCTCCGCGGCGACAGGAAGGTCACAGCCTGCCGGGCGGAGCTGCACAGCGACGCGCAACGCCGGTCACGCTGGGTGATCGAGATCTCACGATCGATCCAAATAATTAAGTTCAATTAACGAGCACCGGCGCCCGGAGGTCCCGTCAGCGTACCGGTTGGTCTCCACGTTGATGACCTTGATGCCCAGCATGGTCCCGTAGAGCACGAAGTGGCCGGTCTCGTCGAAGATGATGTTGGTGAGTCGGATGCCGTCCACCTTCTCCAGCTCTCTCTCCACAGCCATCCGCCTCCCGAACTCCATGTCGGGCAGCTGCTGCCTCATCTGCTGCAGCTCTGTGAACATCTGGAGGAGGAGGCAGTTGTATGTTGTATGAAAGCTGATAAGAGACATTAAGAGTTACATTCTGATTACATTTATTCAGTTTATTCCCATTTATCTAAATGCTGTTTGTTAATGAAACACTTTTTTACAAACATTACACACAGAAATAAAAACTATGAAATCAGACAAACTATTAAATATTGAAATGTTGTAAAGATACTTTAGTAATTATTTACCAAGCATTTAACAAGGTGATGATTTAACAAAGATGGTTAAAACTTTAAAAAAGCACCCAAAAGTGCTTATAGACTATTTACAGACTAGTTATTAACCATTCAACAAAAAGCTGTGGACTTATTATCTACAGATTAAAATGTATTAAAAGCCATTAACAAATGACACTATTATAATATGTAAAATGCTATGAGTGCTACATTATAATGATGATTATTAATAATTGTTAATAGTAAAATAACAATAACTACGTTTTAACTGAGCGTCACGTTACTCTTTGACAATGTACATTACTATTTAACGATGTACATTACTATTTGACAATCTACATTACTATTTGACAATGTACATTACTATTTAACAATGTATGGCGTTACCCGCGTGCGCGGCAGAACTCACAGTTAACGATTCATCGAACACTCTCATCAGTTTCCCCGTCAGGAAGCGGAAGATCCGGACCTTCCTGTCCGAAGCGATCGTGGCCATTTTCTTCCCGTCGGAGGAGAAGGTGAGGCTGGTCGGGTACGTTTTGTGCTTCACGAACTCATACAAGTCCGTGCCCGTTTTGTATTCCCACTGCACGTACTTGGGGAACCGGAAATCGTTGCGGAGGCCGGTCCAGTACTCCAGCATCCCCGCTTTGTCGGCGGAGACGATGACCCGGAATTTGGGGTTGAGGCGGATCTGGGCCAGCGGCGAGGAGTGCATCTTGTCGAAGACGTGCAGCGGCTGGTTGCTCCCCCGGCCGTCGTAGACGAAGATCTTCCCCGTGGATTTCTCCGAGCACGCCACCGTGGAAATGGGATCCCCGGGGTTGTAGATCCACTCGGACTGGCCCGGGTGGAAGCTGAATCAGAGGAGAGGTTAAAAAAAACACACCTCTCTAAACTAAGTAAACACAACAACTTTGACACAACATCTCACCCCAACTTCAGCATGTTGATCATGTCAAAGTTGACGACGTCGAATACTTTCATGGCCTGGTCATCGCCGACAGAACAGAGGAGAGCTCCTTCAGCGCTGACCGCAATGCTTTCGATCACACCTGCAGACAACAGCGAACAGCCGAGTCAGCCGAGCGACTCGTGTTTTTAGCAGCTCGGTGCTTCTTTCTCCTGCCAGGGACACGTGTTCAGGAAGAGGAGGTGCGGTGGGAGCGTACCGAGGTGGCTGCGAAAGTGCTTGACGAACTCTATCCCGTGGTCCTCCTTCTTCTTCCAAAACTTGATGTGGCCATCTTGGCTGGATGTGATGATGAAGTCCGTCCTGAACAGAGGAGAAAGAACAGAAAGAACCTCAGATTAACAACAGACTGCTGTCTCTTCTGGGTGATCGTTGGCTGTGATTAATGAAACAGGGAGATCTCTGGAACATGGCAGCTGCACAAAAGCACACAAGACATTTACTCACTTGGAACAGACGATCTGTGTGATGACGTCTCTGTGCATGTAGCTCCGCTCATACATCGCGGCCGAGGGGAGGTTCTCCAGATAAACGCGCTCATATTCGAGCACTGAGGGAAAACAACAAAACAACCACAGTTAGCAGCTGGAGCTTTGTTAGCATCGTTAGCATCGTTCAGCAAGAGACACAGAGGAGCCAAACAGACGCACAAGTATCGAACCGGCGGACACGAACCTTTTCTTTTTTTGGCCGTGGAAGCCTCGTTTGGCAGCGGTCCGACCCACTCGTCCTCTTCTGCGTCACCTTCTTCATCCGGCTCGTCCTCGGCTTTTCGCTTAAGTTCCACATTTTTTTCAGCCTCCGCCATTGCTGCAAATCTCCCCCGTGTCCGTTCGGGATTTCGGTACTTCCGTTTGGTTCGCAACTTGACTTGTGAAATATTTCTACTCCTTCACTCCTTCATATGCTTCCATATTTTATAACTATGTATTCTGTTTTCTTATTGTCATTAAAATAAAAATGTTATTAGGATGTTACCGCGATATAAACAAAACGGCAGCAACGTCCACGGCGTATTTCTCCCGGTTTAAACATACATTAGTGCTGCTTCAAAAACAATACTCTTATGAGTTTTCACATTCATGTTTTATCACATTCGTGTCATATTTTAACGTTTCAGCTTGAAGTATTTCAAATGCAGTGGAACTAAAGCGTTCGTGTGTTTCTGGGGGTTGTTGTCATGGGACACCTGGGTCAAACCAAAATTCGATATTAGGGGTGTACCCAAATATGCTTCGGATTGATTTGTCACTACTACATATATTATATATTCACATTCGTTTATTAATTAATGAATCTTGATATAAATAACAACGTTTGTGATTTAGATGGCAGTTAATTAATAAATGAATAAATAGCTAATGTATTTATAAACGAGCCTCCCCAGCCACTCTGAAGTAAACAATAAGCTCACATGGACGCCAATATGGCTTCAGTTGAGAAGTATAATATTACTCAGTAAGAAAGCGAGGGATACAAACACAATAAGTCGGTCCACAGAACGGTTTGTTATATTTCCAAGTATCAAGTGTTCGACAAAACCTCTGCGGCAGAATGAGTAATATTTACATCCAAGAACCTCCATCGAACGGAAAGGTGAGCGCGACTTTCTCCTGTTTTCACCTCGAATGTTTCCTTTAATGCGCAAACCACACACCTCATTCATAGTTTACTTCTATACTCCAAACGTTAACCATCTATAAATGCGTAGTTCGTGTCGGATAAAATGGCGGAGCCGTAGCGCATTTCACTCGCTGTGTAAATGCGTGAATATAGTTATTATTTCTTATTCAACCGCCCGGATGTGTGTTCTTGCCTCAGGTGCTGCTGAAGACCTCGGCGGGCGACATTGACATCGAGCTGTGGTCCAAGGAGGCTCCTAAAGCCTGCAGGAACTTTGTGCAGTTGTCCCTGGAAGGTAACAATTCCGAGCCAGTCAGTGAACGCAGCATCCGTCTGCTTCTGATGTGTTTGGATTCAGAGCCCTTCACATTTATACAAACCTCTTCTCAAGGTTTCAAGACATGTTTGATTAACTAACTTAATTCAAACTGAAATGAATTTGGTCTCTGTGCCCCCCCCCCCAGGTTACTATGATGGGACGGTGTTTCACAGAGTGGTGCCTGAGTTCATAGTTCAGGGGGGAGATCCCACTGGGACGGGAACAGGTGGGGAGTCCATATATGGTCGTCCCTTCAAGGTCAGGCTGCTTCTCGACTCCGGTATCCTGTGTGAAAACTGACTGAATCATATTTGGGGAGCGTAGTTAAATCACCTTCTTTCTTTAATAACAAACCATTTCAGGATGAGTTTCACTCCAGACTGCGCTTCAACCGCAGAGGTTTGGTTGCCATGGCGAACGCCGGCCCACATGACAACGGCAGTCAGTTCTTCTTCACTTTGGGACGCGCGGATGAGCTCAACAACAAACACACCATCTTCGGAAAGGTAAGTCAGAAGAACTCATTTTACATTTTTATACTTTGCTCGACTTTAAAATCCTCCCACATGCATGAACCCAGATCGGCGTAATGATCCCGGTTACTGGTAACGAGAATTCATGTTTGTCTCCCCCACGTTGATGCTGCAGGTCACAGGAGACACCGTGTACAACATGCTCAGGCTGGCAGACGTCGAGTGCAACAACGAGGAAAGGCCTTTGAATCCCCACAAGATAAAAACGGCAGAGGTGATCTCCTCCTCCTCTTCTTCTACTACGTGTCCACCGGCTCCACAACGGTTCAGTGTCGAGTTCAAACCACTTTCGTCTCTTCCAGGTGCTTCACTCTCCGTTTGATGACATCATACCTCGCGAAACAAAGAAATCCAAGAGGGAAAAGGACAAAGAGGAGGGAAAGAAATCACAGTCGAGAGCCACAAAGTGAGAAATCAGATGTCATCCGTCACTCTTAATTTTGATTTGTTTGGTCTCTTTTGTTTATTTTACTTGATCTTCATCTTTTAATTAATTGAATCGATGGACCATAACGAGACGACATGACGCGAACACATTGATCATTAATCTCCTCACATTGTCGAGCTGAAGATGAAAGTAGATCTTCTATTGTCTTCTTCTCCTTTCTGCTCCCGATTCTTCTGTTGCTCTCTGATTTTCTTTATATTTAACAGGAACTTCAGCCTTTTGTCTTTTGGAGAAGAAGCCGAAGAGGAGGAGGAGATGGTGAATCAAGTGAGCCAGGTACTGAAGCACAGAACTAGAGACTCGTTACCAAAGCAGGTTCTGGATCCCAAGCGGATCAGGACCAACCTGTAGTCATGACAACAGAGGACACACAACTATCTGATTACTGGACTCTGATATTTCTGTTCCATTGAAACGCTCTTCTGAGATGAAAGCGACGTCCTTTTATGTGAAACGAGTTTCTCTGCATCGTTGGTTTCTTCAGACGCTGAGGGGGAAAAGCAAAAGCAGCCACGACCTCCTGAAAGACGACCCCAGGCTGAGCTCCGTCCCAGCCGTCGACAAGTAAGTTCCCGGCTCGTGGATTAGTCATGCAGCGCTTCCTCCTCCATTCATTCTCCTCGCTCCTCTCTCAGGAGGAAGAAGAAGAAGAAGCAGCCGACGGGAGACTCCGCCGAGGTAAGCGGGACTGCGAGCTTCGCTCCCCCGAGTCGCCGCGCTGCCGCTGTAAGTCTCTCTGCGTCCTCCAGGCGGACGACGCGGCAGACGGCGACGTTGAGGACGACGAGGAAGGGGACGAGGAGTACGACTCCGACGAGAGGCAGCGGAGGAGGGAGCTCGTCAGCAACAAGCTGAAGAAATACAGAGACGCCGAGAAGGCGTCGGAGGAGGAGGAGCAGCAGGAGAAGAAGAGCAGCCGCAGGTACGGCGGCGCGTCTCTGACCTTCAGCGCAGGCGGCAGCTTCGGTCCATTAGTAGGTGGCAGGACTTCTTCATCGGGCTCAGGAAGTCGCTCGTAACGAAGTGGGACGCCCACCAGGGGGCGCCGCCGAGCTGCGCGAAACACAGATGGCAGACACAAGCTTTACGTTTTACCTTTTACCGTTTACTTGATCGACTTCAGCCGTCTGCTTCTTTAAAATCTGCTTTCTGTCGAATCTAAAAGCACCTCGAGCTGTTTGTGTGGATGTCAACTGTGCTGCTTCCACCCAAAGGGAAAGATGATGCAACGCAATGAGACGCCCAAAGGAAGCCGGACTTCGTGTGTTAGAACACTGCTTTTTAAGGGGGGGCACACACACACACACACACACACACACACACACACATGAAAACACACACAGTCGTGGCTCATTGGACCGACATCAGTGGACCTGCTATTGGAATGTAGAGGCCGCAGCGTGTGTGCGTGTGTGCGTGTGTGCGTGTGTGTGCGTGTGTGCGTGTGTGTGTGCGTGTGTGTGTGTGTGTGTGTGTGTGTGTGTGTGAGAAAGGACTGATTTGTCGGCTCTCCTTTTGATGCCGCTGGTTGGCAGATTATCTCCTCCATAACTTTCTAACGAGAAGCTATCAACATGCCCTTCTCTCATTAGCGCTAATAGGATAAGGAGCGTGTGTGTGTGTGTGTGTGTGTGTCTGTGTGTGCGTGATGGACTGACAGCCCGATGCCGGCAGACTGAAGTATATTAAACACAAGCGCAGATTGTTTTGCTACAAGAAGTGTAACCCGACTCAGCGGTTTGTCTTGGCAGCGGATGAAGCGGCGGGCCGGCGGGTACAGTGTTGCTGCGCAGACAAAGGGGGGCATTGTTGCAGGGCGAGAGCGCCGCTCTCCCACCGCGGCTTTGAGCTTTTTCCTCTCTGCGCACAACGAGGAACACCGAGGAGGAGGTGTGTGTGTTTTCTACCTCGCCATTTTTGTCTCTGCTGAGACAACCTTGAAACGGTCTCCCTGAACTGTCCTCTAGAGAAGTGTCTTATGTCTCTGGGGGCCAGATGATGTCTCCGCCCCCCCACTCGCTCACATCGACACATCCTGGTACTTTCGTTATCGCGTGGCGGGTGCACAGCGCGTCCTTAATAGTGCAGACTAGATGATCCTGATTAGGGCCGAAGGCTCCACGTGATGACGGCTCATTAAGTGAAGACCCTTCATGGAAGGTTCCCCTCCGTCGTCCCTCTGCGCCGCGTCCGGCCGTCACGTCTCCCGTAGACCCAGAGACGCTTCTTGTAGAATATTCTTTCATATGTTGTGGGAAGACTGGTCGCTGCAGGCGTCCATCGACGACGCCGTCCGAGACGTCGGGCTCTTAATTGGCTGCACGTCTGTCGCCGTCGGGGGGGGGGGGAGATAATCCGCTTATTGGCAGCAGGGTTGTGTTTTTTTTTTTATGGAAGTGGCGGGTTTACGCGTCTCCGGCCCCGTACGGCGCACTGGAAAGACTTGCAGACTGTGGGCCGAATATAAACATATGCTGGAGGAGCCTTGTGGACCAAACGTCAGGGGGAGACTCCGCGGGGACGCCGGCTCCGCTCGGACCTCCGGCCCGCTCCGTGGGGCGACGCGTCGCTCCACATCGCTCTGCAGAGTCATGCAAATTCCTGTGTTGAGGTTGGATTCCTGCACTCCGGCTCCCAGTCCTCCTGGCTTCTGACCAAGCCATGGAGAGCCCCCCCCCCCCCCCCCCCCCCCCCCCCCACCGGCCTTGTTATTCCAGCACATTCATCCACATCACTTGCTGGGTTGTCAGACTGTTGAGTCCGGCGGGGAGAAGCCGCTTGCTTCCTCGGGTGGAGTTTGGCTTTTAATGCACTCGTTGGTGATCAATGAGAAGACAGGACGGTCCCCTGAACGGGCCCCTGTACCGTCCCCTGTACGGCCCCCTGAACGCTCTGCAGAGCGGTCTGCCGATGAGCCGCTCCGTCTTCGCTGGACTATTTTTAAAAGGTTGCTGAATTCCTGCGTCGGCCTCAGACCGCCGCTGCCAGACGCCGCAGAATTAAACGCGAGGTCCGGGCTCCCCAGAGAAGCTCCTGGTCGGCTGCCAAACACTTCGTACGCTTCCTTTATGAGAAGTTAATCGTCCGCGGCTCTCTGAGGGACAGTGGCTGCTGGACCAGAAGGGATTCACATGAAAGCCCCGCTGATCTGATCTCTGCTCGGCCCGTCACAGCCTCAAGCTCTTCTTCCATTCACGCTTCAGGTGTTCTCACCCCCCCATGACCCCCCCCCCCCCATGCTGAAAAACCTTCTTCACTGAACCTGATGATGAAAGTCCAATCAAAAGCAGTCAGTGGGGTGACATCACTGCACTGTCACATGCTGACACTTTTAATCTCCATTCTTTATATTGACCTGCTGATTCCTTCTGCATCAAGCTGTTGCTTCCTTTTGATTCCATACGTCCTTCATCGAGGTACGAGGACCTTCAAGTCTTTCTTGTGAAAGCGAAATCCAGGAAGCGATCGGAGGGAATGTGCTCAAATTTGTCACAAACTAATGGATTTAATGACGCGGCCAAGGTCACCGCGACCTCCCGTCCGTCCCATCGGCGTGGACCTGCTATCCGAAGAACCCCCTCCAGGGACTTTGCTCACATTTGGCCCTAAAGGTGCAGGTACCTCTGCGCGCGGAGGAACCCGCGGAGCCCCGAGGTCCTAACCGTAGCCGGGGCTTTTCCTGTCCGTCCTCTTTCTTGGCACCGGGGACTGTGGAGCCGATTGTTTGGTTGTTGCCACGGAGACGTCTCTTGTTTCTACGCACGGCGGCGTGTCAGAGCAGGCGGAGAGCGATCACTCGGCCCGAAGGGCTCCTGGCCTCGGCAGGAGATCCGTAGAGTTCATTTCTCACTAAAACACACGAGTCGTGTCAGGACGCCTTTCTGAACTCCAGCATCAAACAAACCCTGTATGTGTTCCTCTCTGCCAGCGTCTGCTGTGAAAACGCCGAGCAGGACGCTCACTTAAACCAGAGGGCTGCCGGTTTGGGGATCTTAAGCTTGGTCAAAATGAAACTTTCCCTGAAAGACGTCTGAAAGCATCTTAAGAACTTAAGAACTTGACCCACAATCGGGACAAAGCAGCTATTTTCCTCATTGGTTGTGCTCGGAAAAATCTACAGCATCAAATGATTGACGTCTCTGACCTGAAAACCCTCGAGAGTCAAAGTGCCTTCGTGGTCGACTGAAGAGAAACTTGACTTTTGCTGTCAGGTTCTTGACTGGAGGAACCGGAGCCGGACTCTTACGAGGTCCAGTCCCATTATCTCGCCCGACCCCGGGAAGAGCGTTGTTGTCATCGCGCCCCCACGGCCTCTGCCGGACTCTGCCGGACTCTTCCGCTCCGGACTTCGGCTGCTGCTCAGCGGGGTTTCGCTTCTTCGCAGACGGGACGTGGATTCGGGCCGCGGCCGTAAATATCGCTCTGGGTTTGATGCGTCGGCGTCCGCGAGATTCTGAACAAAAAGGCAACGCCAGCGTTTGTTCGGCCGGGAAACGGGAGAGTGTGATTGTATGAAGAAGGGATGTGAATGAGCGGCCCGGCCCCAGAGAAGCAGATGTAAGAAACAAAGGCGGCCATTGTTTGCTCTGGCCGTGTCCCACGTGTTTCTGGGCCGGGGGCCCAGACTGAGCAGCTTACCTGTGCTGTGAGAGAACGGCACAGAAACGGTGCGAAAATACGATCAATTCCTAACATAACAGATCTGCTCTGCAATGGAGGGAACGATAATTAGCATTCAGACTGCTAGCATTTAGCCTCCAATGAGCTGCAGTGGAGATGTCAGAGTTTGTAAAGGAAGCCGGACGTGAGGGGGGCGAAGTGCTTTAACGCTGAGCCACTCCAGGAAAGAAGTGATGTGGCCTGGTGGTCTCTACCTGGGGGCCTGGTGGTCTCTACATGGGGGCCTGGTGGTCTCTACCTGGGACACGTGGTGAGATGCGCGCCTGGTTTCCGGTTCCCTCGGTGACAACGATCTTCTCCCGGTTAGATCTCACTCGACACCCTTCAAGTGTTTTCCCGCCGCC
Source organism: Gasterosteus aculeatus (assembly GCF_964276395.1). Classification (NCBI taxonomy): domain Eukaryota; kingdom Metazoa; phylum Chordata; class Actinopteri; order Perciformes; family Gasterosteidae; genus Gasterosteus; species Gasterosteus aculeatus. Next base: position 2,006,298 of record NC_135702.1, on the reverse strand, counting down.
TGGAGGGCCGAGCGATCGTTTCATTACGGCTGCATTAGTTGTAGTGGAGTAGCGCGTGCGTTTATAGCCTGGTCTCCATCTGATACTTAATGTCTGTTTCTGACATAATTAACCGTGAATGTTCCATATTTGAAGGAGCAGAACAGTTGATGTTACTTTAGTGGCGACTGGTTTTGTGATATTTAAATATTGCTGCAACACTCCGAAGCGTAGAAAGCGACATTTTCCTCGTTCGCTGCTTCTGTTTTAGAGACACAGACGAAACAAATTGAGCTTCAATTAAATACGACTGAGAAAAGAAGGAGATGAACACAAACAATAGGAGGCAAAGTGTGTACAATGTACACATGAATCACACACACACACACAGCGCATCATACTGTCTCGCATTGGGCCGAAAGCCTGCGCCAGCGGCCGTACGTGGCGAGTTTGAACCCCTTTGACCCCGGATGTCTGCCCCCCCCCCCCCCCCCCCCCCCCCCAGCGACGAGCTGAGGAAAGAGGCGCGGCAGCTGAAGAAGGAACTACAGGCCATAAAGCAGCGGACAGAAGAAGGACCCAAAGCCCCGGCAGAGGAGGTCCACGAGGGTGAGAACCTCTTATTCCGTTCTGTATCCAAGTCTTACTGTGACCTTTGACCCCCCCCCCCAGGCTCTCTCTCTCTGGCTGGGTGGTCCGTGCCACATTCTCTGCTAATGGATGCTAAGAAATGAAACCCTCTGATTTTGTCAACTAGTTGCAGCCCCCCCCCGCCCCCCCCTTTCCCAACTCACTGAAAATTGCACAGATGAAAATTGCTGAGTGGCCACCATAGTTGCACATCCAATTCTTTGTGTGTTGGTTAGTTTGTAGCTTTAACCCCCCTTGACCCCCCCCCCCTCCTCGCTCACCACACTGCCGCTTGTCACGATGCGTCAATCTTCCCACTCGGTCCTTCTGCTGAAACACATTGTTGAAAATTACCAAACCCGCGTGGGCACAGAGGTTTGTTGGTTGTGTGTATTGTTGTGCAACCAAGCTAAGCGGTCCGTGGGGGGGTCCATGGGGGGGTCCATGGGGGGGGTCCGCAGGGGGCCAGTCCAACTGTGGGATCACCGACTGCCAAAATGTACCGAGGACCACCAGACATTGTTTTTGTCTCCACAGAAACTGTTGGTTTTATTTCTTTAAACACAGACTGTGCGTCCGCTCAGGACTCGCTGCTGATTGGTCCATTAAAGGTGAACGCGCACAAATGAGACGCGGAGATGAGTCGGCTGTTTTGCACTTTCTTCATCCCGTTTTTATTTATCGTGCCAAACGTTATTTTCCAAACCATTTTTTTCCATCAATTTTTTTTTTTTTTTTTTCCCCAGAATGTTTTTCAACCTAATAATATATTTAGACTTTATTTTTCATGAAATCTTTTAACAATATATTAACATATTTTGACAAAAATACATTTTTTTCAAAATAATTTATTTTATTTGATGTATTATAATTTTCAGACTTGATAAAAGACATCAGTAAGCTTTGACGTGTCTTAAAATCGTCTTCATGCCGTCTCAACCGTTGGACTGATCACCAACGTGTGTTTGCCACAGAGCTTCTTCCCAGCGATGGTCCAATAGTTGTCCTTTAACACAAAGATTAACTGAGTCTCTTGGTGATATCTGCATAGACTTGAGCTGTTTCTATAAACACTCAAAGCACAGAGGGGCCTTCTCCTAACAGACACCCCCCCCCCCCCATTGGACTCCGGCCTAAGCTGCTCCATTATCTGACGAGGTGTTTCAACTCTGCCGGACCTTTTTGTTTTGTGCTCCTGTGGCAGCTTCGGCCGCAGGCAGGAGTTCCTTTAAGAGTTCCTCATTACAATCGCTGTGCTGGAAGCGAAAGTTAATTCCATCAGATGTCGGGGGCCACTGGGCACCGGGGGGGGGGGGGGGGGCGGCTGCAAATATGGAAACTCTGCACTCTAAAGACTTTCAGGGCTGCAACTACAATTGTCTTTTTATTGATGGAAGCCACGGGTCATTCGGTGTCATGTTGTGTATTTGTGACAACATGCGCCTCCTTTAGGCCGTAAGTCCCCCACATTCAACACAACATAAAATATACACAACTCGTCCATACTGACGCACTCAAGGCAGCCAGAGGACATCGTATTGTTACTAATAAGAAAATAATGAACAGGTACTTTGTTAAAAGCACATTGAGGCAGTTTCCTGCTCGTTATAAACACAATAAAGATTTTGTACTACCTGTAATGTCGCTATAAATGGGATTTGACCTCCTCGCAGTTTTACCGTCTGCGGACCCACCCCCCTCCCCCTCTCCCCCGCCAACATTGGCTGCTGGCATGAGCCAGCGTGACGTTGATTGGAAAGCGAATTGTTGACTTTTAAAAAATTTTCCTCCATTGAGTTTTCATCACATAAATCACGGCGTTGTTCCTGTAGTCTGGTTCTCTTCTTGGCGTGACCCGGCCAGGGGCGGGGCCAAAAATAAGAAGCCACTGTCCCCACAACACCCGACGACGCGTCGCCCCACGGGGGGCCCCACCAGAAGTCCGTTCTGGTGGGATAAAAGTAACCGGTCGATTATTTAACAGAAAACACATTACACATTAATTACAGTTCAGCCTTCATGATCAACTTTACTTCATTTTTTCCTCCCATGCGTTAAACGACCAGCAGTGGACCTCTATGTTTTCTCTGTGACATCATCTATTTGGGGGGGGGGGGGGGGGGGGTCGTGGTGGGAAGCCAGCAGACTGCTCACCGTCTGACACTCTGTGACCTCACAGCCTGAAAGACTTACAGATGACGTCATCGCGCCTCTAAACTACACACACACACACACACACACACACAGTACATACACACACATTTCATTCATTAACCAAACTATTATATCTGAGTCATATTAACTAAATAATGAAAATCATCACTTCAACAAGCTGGAACCAGCTCTCATAAAGAACAAAAAAGCAGAGGTTCTCCTCTCTGGAGACCCACAATGCATTGCTTGACCTTCTGGGGGGGGCGGGAGAACCAGGCCTGAGGGGCCGACTGAGGCCGTGAACGGGAGGTTTTCTAAAGGGGACGCTGGTGTGGGAGACACTTCCACCTCCGTCCACAGGGGGCAACGGGGGTCAATCAGGTTTCCATTTAGTAACTTTAATTCACTCGCTGAAGAGCTTCGACATAAACGACAGGTTTCTAAACGCTAAGCGCCTCCTAACACATCTAACACATCTGCTGGTTTTTGCTCTGACCAGATGTTTCTTCTGCTAAATGCTGGTAGTCAAGAATCCAACGATCATCACGTTCACGATTCGCTTTGGCAATTCCATCCAGTGAGCGTGGAAAGTAACCAGCGGCCACGTCTCTGTTGTCCTCTGCAGTGGACGAGAAGCCGCCCAACGAGGCGGTGGCTGAATATCTGGAGGGACGGAAGAAGTACGAAGAGCAGCGGAAGCAGAAGCTGAAGAAGGGCTCCACCAGGGAGCAGCAGGTAGGTGGAGGAACGCGAGCGCCGTCGCCCCCCCCCCCCCCCCCCCCCCCCGTCCGTCCGTCTACTTTGAGCTGACGTCCGTCCCCTCTCGTCCTGCCAGACTCTGGCCCTACTCAACCAATCAAGTCCAAGCTGTCTTCGGCCATCACCGAGGAGGCTCCCGAGGACGCCGTGGAGGAGCTGGCGGAGGACGACGACAAAGGATGGTCAGTGAGCCGTTGTTACTGTGGCCTTTTGTCGAAGCGCGGCTGAGGTTCTGATCTCGCGTCCGTCTCGCGCTTAACAAACCGGTTTGTCGGTGAGACGCTAAAGTCCTCCGTGTAGGAACGATGGAGATCCGAGCGCTGATAATGTGTGTGTGTGTGTGTGTGTGTGTGTGTGTGTGTGTGTGTGTGTGTCAGCCACCAGTTTATCCATCAGGAAATCGACTCCGACGCGGCGCTTTCCTCTCGTATTGTGTTTTTCTGCAGAGCCGAGCGCTGAAATGAAAACCAGGTGTTTGAATCCCGGCGAAGAGATTTAGAAAAACAAAAAGTGTCCGTTGTGTTAATCTCAAGGAGCCCCGTCTGTCTTCTCTCTAATGGACACGAGAGACGTCCCCCTGTGCTGGGGGGGGGGGGGGGCAGCGGGACGGACAGGGACAAGCACTCGCGCTGTGGACGGAGTGGGGGGGTTACAGCGGGTCAGACATTGGAAGTCAAGTCTGGGCCAGAGGAGGTAAACTATTCCATCTGTGTCTGTGTCTACAACCCTCCCCCCCTCTCCCCCTTCTCTCCCCTCTTTCACGGCCTCCGCTGGCACACAGGGCTGCTCCCGTACTGTACTTTAACCCCCCACACACACACACACACACACACACACAGACGGACTAGCAATAAGAAGAGAAATAAATCGAGGCGAAGGCTTCTGCCGCGTCGCTACAGCAGCAGGTTCTGACGGGACGTCCCGGGGGCCCGGCGGGCCGTCATCACAGGGGCTGCCAGACAAATTAGGGGAGGCTGACGCGGGAGGGGGGACAGGGGGGGGTCTGCGTGAGTCTAGCCGGGACATTCTAGATGAGAGCAAGATGCTGTACGAACCACGTTCATTCTAAAATACACAACGCGCGCACACACACACACACACGCAGCTCGAGCAGGTGAAGACCTTTGAGATGATGTGCGTCGTGGAGATGTTTCTGCAGCGTTTGTGTTTCGTTTCGACGCGGTGAAACAAGCGGAGATGTTTCAGTTTGCTCAAAGTTGGAGGTCGGAGCCAAAAGCTCCACTGAGACATTTCGGGTTCTTAAGTGATTCTGCACGCTGGTCGTAAGAGGAGTCGGTCGACAACATGGCGCGGCTCACAAAGGACCCGTGCGATTCATTCGTGGCGCCCGCTTTGTTGTTCAGATTCAAACGGCAGCTGAGGAAATCATTAAAGTTTGATCTGCTCGCTGCCCCATGTGAGCAATGTCCCGATTCTCTAATCTCTCTTTGGGGGACACGGAAAGACGCCGCTGAGACCTTCCCACTGCGTCCTCTGTCCCTCTCGTTTAGGATGGGACACGTTCTGCAGTTTGACGAGCAGAGCCGGAAAGTCAAGGACGCCGCCGTGCAGGACGAGGACACGTTCGAGATCTACGACCCCCGAAACCCCGTCAACAAGCGGAGGAGGGAGGAGAGCAAGAAGATCCTGAAGGAGAAGAAGGCCAAGACGTCGGGCGCCTCCCAGGACATGTGATCGTCCGCTTTCCCGCCGCGGCCCAAGAACCTTTAAGTCCTCGTCTGCAAAGGTCGCCCTTTGATTACATGTCGTGTTACGGATGCTTAAATGTGACTGTTAAACTAAATAAACAGCAATTCTGAACCGATTGTTCCAGGTTGATGTGTCAGTCAGCGGCCACTTTAACCCGTAAAGTAGTTCTTCTTCTTCTTCTTCTTCTTCCTCTTCCTCCTCCTGGCATGCAGACTCACATCAGCACATTCGTTCCTCTACGTCCACGAGGTCCAAGCGAGTTCCGCCCGGGAAATCTACAACAGCACTGATCTGGAATGAATGCAATGTCTCCTCAGGATGCAACAAAGTACGAGGTTAAACCTCGGAAATACTCCCCCCCCCCCTCAAACTGCGAGTATTCAGCATAGAGTTACACGGAGGACCGCTGATATCTGACCTCCAAGTGGAAATATTTCCATCTTTGGTCGAGGTGAAGTTGTTCAATATTGGAAGAGATTATTAACATAATATTTCAATTCTGGCGCGATGTGATTGATTTAAATGTGGAAGCTGATGCCAACCAGTCATAGAATGTGTGCAGCCATATTGCTAAAATAATCAATGAACGAACTACTGAATGAACCATTGTTTGGACTCCTCGCAGTTACACATTAGATGCAACCTATTTACGACCATTTCTTCATTTGATTTTATTTATTTCAATAACACACGGCCCGCCGAGGCCAAATGCTCCAGGTTCGATCCGACCACCACCACGCGGGTCGACCGGGGTCGTCGGGAGCTCCACGGACGCCGGGTCGACGCACGGAATGAACCGCTCCCCGACGAAGAACGCCGTCCGCGCACAACACGAGCTCCTAAAACGACGGGTCTCGCAGGGGGGGGGGGGGGGGGGGGGCGTCAAGGTGAAACCTCCGCAGAGTGGAGGACGCGAGGGGCCGTGAAACCGCTTCCGGGACCCCATCATCACCATCATCATCCGTCCTCGTTAGCTCGCCGGCGTCCGGTGCTTTGTGTGCAGCAGAAGAGGCTGAATCAGGACATAACTCATTCCATAATGTCCCACAGTGAGAGCAGGTCCTTAAGTGTGCTCTATCCACACACACACACACACACACACACACACACACACACACACACACACACACACACCGCCAAGCAGAAGCTCTTGGCTTTGCTCCATTGCCTAAGTGATTGGCTATTGATTTTTTGACACACTTAGTCCATTTATCTGCTGACGGAGGACAGTCGAGGAACAACTGAAGGTGACCGAGCCGCCCGCGGAGAGCCGAGGCTTCACAATACGTTGTTTCTGGAGGAAAGGTCAAAGGGCAGAGCTCTGGTCGGGACCGGGCCTCACCGAAGAACTGTCCGCGGTCGCAAATGCATGGAAATGCATCGTGGTTCACGGCTCGTGACACCGGAAGGGAAGCGCTTTGAAAGAGGCCACGGGCGCACAGCTGAGGCGCTGCTCTTCACATCTTTGAAGGTGTGAAGGTAAAAAAGCCCCCGGGTTCATGTGACGGGCCGCCTGCTGCCCTTCGGGGGGGGCTTTGATATGGACCAGAGGGGGTCAATCGGGGCCTCAGCTGTGGGAAAGAGCAGAGAGCTTAACGGGTCGGAGCGCAGTAGACGGCAGGTGCCGGAGCCGTGACCATCACCTCCGCTAAAGAAGCCGCGCGGCCTCTCCGTCCCTCACAGTCCAACTTGGAGTAACGTCGTGAAACGGGTCCGGATTTAGCGCAGAGAAGTTCCGCTGCAACGTAACGAGCGGAGCGGCCATCTTGGATTACGAGGTCGGGGAATTGCGGTTCTTCTGACCGTTTGCGATGGAAATCCGCCCGCGGGTCGGGCCGGCACGTTGAAATGTTGTTCTGGGATCCAAACGCGCCCAGAAAACATGCAGCGTCGTAACCGCTGCGCCTCCTCCTTTGTTACACGCCAGACGCACAGGTGTTCCAGACTGGTCACATGAGCCCAAACGGGCCTCTGGAGGCGGACGGATCAGAAGGAGACGCCGGCGCTCCGCGGTCCAAGTGGGCCGGTTACTGTTTATTTGGAATTAATTACCGAGGAGAGTGGAAACCTCGCCGTTCCCAAAGAGGGAATCCAGACACTTAAGGGGCCCGAGGGGGGGGGGGGCTATGGCAACAGAGAGGATGACGTGAGTTAAGTAGAGGAGGACACAAAAGCCCGGATGGATGTGGTGGCGGGCGTCCTTGGTGTGATGCCATCAGCTGTTCTCACGTTCCAAGAGTTGAGAGCGTTTATCTCCTGAGGCCTGTGAGAACGGAGCACCCCCCCCCGGCCCCCCGGCCCCCACAGCACGGCCCCCCCCACAGCACGGCATGCACGCATAGAATCCACCAACACGAGTCTCTTTAAAAGCTGCTCTTTTTATTGTATCTACCTTCTTTAAAAAGGGGGGGTGGGGGGGTGAGGGGCTGCATCACTGCCTTTTCTTCACTATGCTAAAGTTCAGTTTGCATGCAGTGAAATAAATGTACAAGTGAGACCAACGCAATAAATTAGCATATAATTTACATTTGAAAAAGAAAAGAGTAACAGTGTACCAACATTAATACTGAATATAAAATATACGCAACTGATCACATGACGCTTTTCATTTCTCTTTAGGTACAAGCAATGTGACATTCAAACATCCAAGTTCACAGCAACGAGCACCAGTTTGAGTGATTGTGTTTATCTGGAGGCGCCGCGTCGGCCCTCAGCGTCGCTGTCCTCACTCAACCGATAAAATCCACATGGTCACACTCAAAGTGGCTACGACAAAAATAAAAGTAGCAGCAGCAAAAAAAAAAAAAATGAGAAATGAGTTTTTGTCAACGGCCTGGATGAGATTCTCGCGCGCTCCTCAATGTCTCTCGGGGGTTTCCCTCGGGACTCCTCCTGCGGCCCCGCGAGGAGCGGGGAGGCGCCGCCATTCGCGACCCCCGCCGCCCCCCCCCCCCCCCCGGCAGGAAGGTCACCCGGGGCGAGCCGAGCGTCCGCAAAAAAAAAACCGCGGTTAACAATGAAACTTGCCAGTGTGAGGTATAAACCGATATCAAAAACAACAGCATGACCAGCATTCACCAACACAGACATTAACAAAGATATTATTTCAGATTGTTTGGATCCAGACTCACTTTTAAGCCCACTGGGGGGTCGAATGGAAGCACCCACTTGATAGCACCAGAAGCCGGGAGGCCGTAACCCTCGGAGCAGAGCGGGAGAGGAGGAGAGGTAAATAAGAAGAGGAGGTACGGGGGGGACGGGGGGGACGGGGGGCTCAAGCCTGAAAACGTGTTCTAGTGTTTGTATATTCAGCACTTTACTTAAAGGAACAGTTAAGGCCTTTTAGAAATGAACGCGGATTCATTTCCCTGCTGAGGATGAGACGAGAAGTTGGACGCTGCCCTCGTGGTTGTAGACCAAATAAAAGACCACGCGCAGCACAGTTAGCTTAGCTTAGCATAAACACTGGAAACGTCGTCACTCGGAAAAACACAAATTAATCATGTTTTGTTTTTATGTTTTCACGCAGCCATGCTAGCTGTTTCCACCTGTTTCCAGTCTTTATGCTAAGCTATGCCTGCTGGCTAAAGCTTCATATTTACAGTTCAGACTTTAAGAGGTTTATTCTCATCAAACTCTCGGGCAAGAACGCAAATGCAAACTATTCCTTTAAACCTCATCATCAGCTTTATAAATACAGGAACTATGAAAACCTCTGATTAAATAATCGTCCAGCCTAAAAGACGAAGCGACTGCACTGAGGTTCCAACGAACAAACTGCTCGGCGCGATTTGCTCCTTCAAACGAATCCTTCACTAGAGACGGCGTGTTTGGTCGAGGCCAGTTCGGTGAAAGTTTCCTGCTTTAGATTTCAGCGTTAGGAACTAAGGCACCCGTCTGAGGGAAGACCAAGCGAGTAAAGCGTCCTCCTGTGACCTCCTGGTCCTGGATCAGCATCATATAGAGTATACAAGGGTTTGGCTATGTAATATTTCACTCCAGCACAGGGCGGTTGGACATGAACTCACTCACATTATACTCCCCTCCATAACAGTAGGCCACTATCTGACTATACCTCCCTCTGCCTGGAGTTGTACAATAAATATACAGTACAGCGATGGGGTTTCTCTGTCCGATCCGAGCGCTAAATTGGCATTTAAGTATTTACACGGAAAAAAAGTGCACCGGAGCCAAAAGTCTGTCTGCCAATCGCACAATCACAGTCGCCCCAAAGACTGGAGACCCCCCCCCCCCAATACCCCCTACCCCCACCCCCACACACACTCACCCTCCCCTCCGTCTCTGTGTGAGCGACGTGTCCAGCACTTTGGATTCATTGAAAACAACAAACGCGGAGGAAGACTTAACAACGACATCGATAATTATTATTATAATAAAAATAACACCACCGGCGAAAAATCTTCCAACTTCCACTTCACAGAAGTGACGAGATAGAATCAGTCTGTCAGCGCCGGGTGGGGCGGGGGCGATGGAGAGACCAGAGGTTTTCTTCTTCTTCTTCTCTCCCTCCTCCCTCCTCCTCCGCAGCGCTGCGTCAGCCTCCCTCCGTCGCTGTGGGCGGGGCCTCCGCTGGGCGGGGCCTCCGCTGGGCTCTCGCAGGCGTCAGTGTCCCTGGCAGGTCCTGCAGCACATCTGCCTGAAGTACGCACGGCTGCAGAACTTGAACTTCAGCACCAGCGGGCAGTAGGCCACTTTGTTCACATCTTTGCACTCTGCAGGGAGAAAGGAGAGAGTTTTTTTTGGGGGGGGGGGGAGGGAGTGAGGAGCTGTGCTGTATTTTGGAGTAGCTCTGTGTTATGAGGCGAGCTGCTTCCAGACGCACAGGTGATCGGCACATTCCACTCGCAGAACATTCTCCCAGAATGTCGCTTAAAACACTTCTGAGCAAAAAAAAAATGGTATTAAACCAGTTTGTGAAGTTTGAAATGTAACTCACTCAGCAGGAAATGACAGACATGTTATTAAATACCAAATGAATATTATTATTACAGGGGTTTAACCTTTTCTGACCCTTTTGATACCACATACATTTAATACCAAAGCATGAAAGTCGTGCACTGCACTTTGTCATGTTGTCATCGTAAAGCAAAACGAGTCTCATAATGACTTTAAGTTCCCCTTGAATCCTTGAAACGAGTCCTTCTGGAAACACCTTCAGCGCGGTCAAACTCTGCAACTATACTTGGACGCAGAGGCTGAAGCTGATTCTGGGCTCGTTCGCTAACTGGGCTTCCTGCCATCCCTCCACACGCACACACACACACACACACACACACACACACACACAATGAATGCCTTATCACGATGAGAGTGTCTTCCCTTATTAGGCTTTGGCCCCCGGCCTCCGCGGAGCCAAATGAGACGAGACGTTGCCTCACTGCTGTCCGTAAAGGAACAATTAGCCTGCCGCTAATCCCATTAGCCGGCCCTGTAAACGCTGCTCACGTTTTCCATCCGGGCTAATCGAAGGGCCCTTCTCTACGCGTCCCAACGGCCATCCATCATGTGCGAGCGTGCGCGGAGCGGCCGAGCCGCTGACCAGCGGCCAACCTCCCTGGAAAGATTAATGACGCTGGCAGAGCGTCGAGGAGCGTGTCATCCGAGTGGGAGGCGGACAGCTCATAACCACCTCGGGCGTGACGGCGCAGGATGCCCTCACCGCCGCCAGAGCGGGTTTAGAACACACAAAGAAGCAAACCGGCCCGCCGGCGCCGCCGTGGTCTTACCGTCGCCGTTGGAGACGGGGGTGGCGTCGCACTTGCTCTCGCACTGCTGCATGGTGGCGGGTCGGAGGGACTCGGCGCAGTCGCCGGAGGGCTGCCCGGTGTAGGACAGACACGTCACCGTCCTCATCTGCTGGCCGAGGCCGCACTGCGCCGAGCACTGCGGACAGAGAACACGCGTGTCATTGTGTGTGTGTGTGTGTGTGTGTGTGTGGGAGGAGAAAACGAGTGCATCCCCTTGGATTCCCGCCAGGTCGTCACTCCTCTTTAGACCTCATGAGAGTATTAAATGTTGATCTGTTGTAATGAATACAAACATGCCTCCTTTAGCATTTGGACTAATTCGATGGACTCGCCTCAAACAGAACTGAGGGAGAAAACGTGGAATTCTTTCCTTGAACTGAACCCAGACTGCGCACCTGACTTCTATAAAGCTGTAATAAAAACGTGTGCCCGTTAAACTCCTCTAGCAGTAGAAAAAACAACTACAAAAACAAAGGCGGCAGATGCCGACACACCTTTGGCCTTGGATGCATCGCTATGGTTACTGTTGAGCAGAAACAACGCACCTGCGTTCCTCTCGCTACGCCGCGCACGAGCGGCCTCCCGCCTCCTCCCATGAGCCCCACGTGGCGGCCTCGGATCAGCGGGCCCTCGCGTCATCCCTTGCCAATTAGAGTCTTTATTAGGACCCGCTGCCGGCCACGACAGATGGCGTACGTCAATGGTGCGACTTAAATGGGGTTTGAACCGCTGGCCTTTGGGCCTTGGAAGGCCGGGAGCTCGCTAGCTGGCAACAATCTGCCTTTTCTGACGCTTTAAAGGAACCGGAGCGGCGAGGGCTGAACTCCTAATAACAGCCCCAAAGAATGGAGGAGGAGGAGGAGGAGGTTGGACAAACACACGCACCCCGGTGCTGGAGGAGAAGGTGGTGTGGAGGAGGCGCTCCAGCTGCTGCTCTACGAGGCTCTAAGCCGCTCGGCTCCTCGAGGTCATCGGCTCTGCTGTGTGCTCCGCTCTCATTGGCTCTGATCGGGTTGTTGAAGTGCGTTGTTGATGTCCGCCGACGCACAAGTGGCCCTTACGAGGAGGAGGAGGAGGAGGAGTCGACCCCCCGGACCCGCCCGACCTTTAACCTTTGACCTCCGACCTGAACAGCGCGGGCCTCAAACCATGACATCACCGGAGAGTGACCATCTCTCAAAACAGCAGAGCGCCCTTTACTTTTACCGAGCATCAGCAGATCCTGGGAAAATAACACGCGCAGCTCTTCTGTGACGCACGTTCCTTTGGCGCCCCCCTCCCGTCCTCCCCCCACCTCACCCCCTCCGGGCCGTGAGTCAGCGGAGTGTTATAGAGTGTCGAAGAGCCTCGCCGGGCGCACTAAGTCATGTCAGGTTGAGCCCAAGAATGCTACTCCTCGGCCTCCCTCTGAATCGTGTTCCTGGAAGTGAAGGTCCCGGGCAGATAAACTTCAAACGGCCCAGGAGGATATTAGAGCGCCGATCACTGACTCCAGGCCAGCTGGAGCCCTCACACACACACACACACGTCACAGGCCTGCTGAACGTCTCATCCAGGAGTAATTTATACTAAGCATTCACCAACACATGGAATCCATCTGAGCACCTTTTGTCTTTTAAACATCCAGGCCATCCTTCCAAAGGATCCGCCAGCGTACTGCGGAACAGTTCGACCCCAAATCCACTGGTCTTCTTACCTGTTGCAACGTCTACCGGCCTACATTGTTCTGGTGTGAGCTGGAGATACCGTCAACCCTCGAGACGTCGGCCTTCTCTCCGATATAATGGACCTGGGACAAACAGCTGAACAAAGTGGCGCCGCCGCGTCTCACCTGTCCCCATTCACCGGGGATCCAGCGAGGGGGCGGGCAGCGCCCCAGGCTGCAGCGGATGCGGACCGGCGGCTTGTTGTGGCTCGGGCAGTGGGCGGGCGGGAAGGTCTTGGCGAGGTCGCTGCTCTTGCACAAGGCGATGCGGTGCTTGAAGCCGGGGCCGCACTTCGGCGTGCACTGCGCGGGCGCAGGAGAAGGTGTCAGGAGAGGACTCGCCTCGGAGGGGCCGCCGCAGACTCAGAATGCCATCATACCTCGGACCAGTCCAGGGTGACCCACTTGGGCGGGCAGGACTGGTTGTTGCAGGCCTCGCGCTCCATGGGCCGGTGGGTCAGACAGTGGGTGTCCTCCAGCGTCTCCTCCTCGGCGGGACCCATCTTCCTGATGCACAGGACCGTCCTCGTCCTCATGCCGCCGTCACACGTCTTCCCGCACTCCGACCAGTCGCCAATGAACCATCTGGAGGACAGAGAGGGACGGGCTGAGGCGGGCGGAACCGCTCCTGAACTTGTAGAAGATCAGGTTTGTTGTCTGTGTGTCTGATTACAGATGTTTAAATTATAATATTATGTTATAATGTGTCGTGAAAGCCATATATATATATAATCTGGAGAAAATAAACTGCACAGAAGAAGCAAAACCAGCGGTGTAATACTGCGTGTACTGGGGCGCTGTACTCCCCGTGGTTAATTCATTACAGGCTTCGATGGGCGTAAAATCGCCTCATGCTTCTGACTTCATTAAAGTGGGATTACCAAAAAACCTTTTGGGGACCAACTGAAATACATTTAGTCTCAAAAAGGGTTGAATGAATAATGTTTACCTGAAACAGACACATCGTGGACGTTGTGTTTAAACATTTATGCATCTGGAGAGGCTTTCGCCTGACCTCATCATGTGACTCTACGAGCCAATCAGGTTCCACCGATTCTGAAGAATCAACAGCGTGTTTACTTGAAGTAGCCACATCTGCAAAGGATGCCTTCGTCACCGTGTAGTTCATCAGGTAATCATACGCATCCTCCGTGAAAGAAGTTTACGTATCCATTATTTATTTGGCGTATTCAATATAATGTGAAAAGCCGGTGGTGGGGGACTGCTAGCCCTGATTAAAGTTAAAAAACTCAACTAACAGATCTCGTTAGTTTAATCCGTACACAAACGCATTTAACATCCAACAAAACGTGACGATGGCGATAAACTGAAAGCTGAGTTTACAGTCTTATTCAACCCACAGTCAACAGACCCCAGAATTAATACCATAAAACTGGCCAGACAACACATCCAGCCGGGGAGATATTACGTCATCTCAAGGAATGTATACAGAATTAACGACGTGTTCAAACATCTGCGCTAGCTTTCATCACCGCGGCCCATAAAACCTCGGCTATTCTAAAACAATCGTGTTTACGCCGTCTCCTTCAGCCGGCCTCCCCCGAGGCCGAGGGGGGGGTCACGTGTGCACCGTAACCCAATACACACACACACACACACACACACACACACACACACAGCGCACAGCCTTTAAGTACTAATCTAAATAAATTAGCTTGAGAACTCTAAGCTGTGACTATAAATAAGACTGCAGTCTAAATGTACGGATGCAAATGAGCACTTACACAGTAGATCTAAGATTCTATACGTGTTTCTCTCGGATAAGTCTGAAGCTAATCAACCTGATGCATTTAATCCCTCTTTTTCCAGTCTACAGTTTGGGGTTTACAGACATTTGGCTATCAAACACTGGTCCATACTCCACCTGTGTACGTGCACGTCACCCCTCGACGACGGCGCCGCGGCCAAAACAATCAAACACAGGTGGTCGGTTTTTAGTGGTCTAATTGTTGGCGCGAGGCAAACTCTTAAGATAGTTAACATATGAAGTTATGAATCTCGGCCATTTTCTTTTTATTATTCTGGACAAAACACAGTTGTACAAAGTGGGGCTCATGAAGGGTAATTAATACCCACAGCAATCTCTTTCCAAGGAGGAGGTTTTCTTATTAAAGCATGAACATAAAGCAATATTTCAATATGCGTAATGCTCAAGGTTCAGCAAACCTACGAGGAACCATTTCTGCTCAGCTTTACGCAGCATTTTAGCTCCTTTAAGCAAATCATTTGGCCAAATAGGAGACGACCAACTGGTGAACATCGCGGAGCATTTAGCAGCAAAAGGAGACAAATGTTTGCCTCTGGAGGTGGTGGAGACCAATGGCCGAGCTAAAAGAGAGAAATGTTTGCCTCTGGAGGTGGTGGAGACCAAAGGCCGAGCTAAAAGACACAAATGTTTGCCTCTGGAGGTGGTGGAGACCAAAGGCCGAGCTAAAAGAGAGAAATGTTTGCCTCTGGAGGTGGTGGAGACCAAAGGCCGAGCTAAAAGACACAAATGTTTGCCTCTGGAGGTGGTGGAGACCAAAGGCCGAGCTAAAAGAGAGAAAATCTTTGGCCTACAGTCATTAGCTGGTGAGGGTTCTGGTACTTTCAGCTACTCACATGTGACCATTTGACTTTCTCTGTATTGTATGTTGTTGTTACGTACTCTGGAGGACACGGCTCAGTGTTGCAGTCTCTCTGGTTCTCTGGAGGTTTGCTGTCTGGGTCACAGTAGTTGTTCTGGACCACCGAGTTGTCGTCCAGCCTTTTACACACCACCTCCTGCTTCTGGGAGCCTATCGGCGGGGGTGGGGGGACAAAAGACGGATCAATGAGGCAGCACCGAGCTCGCTGACTTTAAAGAAACCCCATTCAGGAACATGGAAGCCGGCCGCGGTGTCGCTTTCAGTCTGTAGTAAATCCAGACATGTAAATTCCTGATTCTTTGCAGGATATCTTGGCAAATCACTTTTACAGAGCAGAGAGCTCTTTACTTTGGCTTCTAATGGAGAGAGTGAGGGCTACCGTATCGGTGTCACACCTCCCACAGTGTGTGTGTGTGTGTGTGTGTGTGTGTGTGTGTGTGTGTGTGTGTGTGTGTGTGTGTGTGGCATACCAGCTCAGAAAAAGGGTCTGTTTGGGCCCATAACCCACAGCAGACGTGTCTGGCAGATGTAATGAGATATGGATGTGTGTTAGAAAATCTACCCATCTGTGCATGGAGTGAAATACAGTTTGCAGGAGCAGTGTGAAGCACGGGGTGAAAAGGGTTTTGGTCGTATGGTTGTCAAATTATTTATTACGGTAGTGATATATTAAGCAACGCGATTAGCTGAGCGAGCTGTATCGAATGGGCGCGTTTGATTTAATGACCTTACTGGCTTAAAGGTCAGCGCGGTCACAGACAGAAATGGGACCAACAATGCAAAGAGGCATGTTTACTCCAACATGTGTGCTCCCCCCCCTGAGGAGAAGACCTGGAGATCCCTCCTCAGAAAAAAACCCCACATGCTTATTCAGTCATGCTTTTACTAAATATTACAAACCTGTCCAGGCCACACTTGACATTCGGAGAAGAAACACACTATTTATTGTTACATGAAACCCATTGCTTTTGGGCTAAAGGGTTTGGTTTAGTCATTCTTGAGGCGGCGGGCAACGTCTCCCTGCGGCCTCAGACTTTGAATGTTTGACTTTGAGGAACCGGCGCGGTGGAGGAGCGTCCGTATCTGTCCGCGGTGTTGGTAAACCAGACGCTATGCAGCGCAGCTCATTCACAGAAATTACAGCATATTCATTACTCTGGCCAAAATATGGAAAATACATATTGAATTTATTAGAGGGCGGAATCTCATGCTATAAAGTCATGATTTTGGAAAGCTATCGCAAATTATGATACTGGGTTTCCACACGCTGCTCCTCGACATTTGTGTAATTACTGGTTGGGGGAGATTTACAGAAGGACACACACACGAGATATGAAGTATTTAATATTTGAGAAGGTTAGAAATATGCACAAGGAATTTAGACCCAGAGTGTGTTATGCTGTTGGAAAAGCACCAAAATGCCAAGAGGCTCGTTTTGCAGAAGACAACTGGCCACCAGAGCTGAGCAGAAGGTCGACGCTCGAGTTCTTCTCTCACGGAAAAGTAACGCGACGGAGAGGACAGACTTACCTCCAGCGCAGGTAGCTGAGCATTCAGACCAGGGCAGGTAGTGCCAGGAGAAGCCCACCTCGTTGTCACCACTTCCTGTGCGCTGGATGGGCACGTTGAACTTGTAGCGTATTCCCAGGTTCTGCTCCTGCAGGAGGACCTGCAGAGGGAGCAGCGAAAGGAGAGACGCTCAGGACCAGAAGGTACTTTGCGTGCTATTCATGTACCATCCGGTGGTGATCATGTGAGGGTTAGTTATCTACCAGCCCCGCCCCTTTTCTCATCACACGCAGATCGCTGCAAAAACATGGACTCATATTTTCACAGCCCACTTTGTCGAGGTTCTGGTGGACTTGTACTACTCTGCTGGATGCAGAAGGAGAGCGGTGGAGTCGCGCTCTGCGGTGCAGCGCCCGTTGCTGTGTGGTCAGGTATTTTCTACCGCCGCGCGTTACGACAGAACATCAGTTGCCTCACATTGACACACGGACCGGCAGAGAAGCTTGTCGTGGAACCTATTTAATCAAAGCAGCATTTGATATGCACGAGCAACTCTGGTGCAGAGGCTCTACAGATGAAGAAGAAACTTCAGTATCCACGTACAAATAGCTTTTTAACCTCAGCTGACGGCCACCTAAGGTTAGCAGCCAGATGTTTTAACTGGACTTAAAATGAACTAGCTATATATACTAGAAGATATTTTAGTCCAAGTTACCAGGAAATGAAAGTCCCACTCATCTTCTGCATGCCGCGGCAAACTGACCACGGTTTAAACAGTTCAACCCACATTAAATCTTGTTATAATGCAGATGTGACAACAAGGTGAACGGTGCCTGAGACCGATATTTCCCCCGGGAGTCGGAGGAGACCAAAAACAGAGCAAAAATCAGCTGAACACAAACAAGAATCCGATTAAATGATGCGTTTGGAGACGGGCGACCGCCACATTAACCTGAAAGGTGATCTATTATCATGGTTGAGCCACGTAAATATGAGACATTGAGGATTCAAACCAGTCTATTTTGTTACCATGACAACCAGGACTTCAGTGGTCGCTCCCAGCGCCTCCAAGGACTCGGGCTCATCGGAGGGTCTCTTGTAGTGGAAGGCCGTCCCCGCGATGTCAAACTTCCTGGGCCAGTCGATGGTCCACGCCCCGTTGATGTAGTAATCATCCACTTCGGATTTCAGCGCTACGCAGTTACAGAAAACGAGACGGGCCGTTTCAGAGAGAGAGAGAGAGAGAGAGACGGAGCAGACGGGCAACGGTAGCCCAGGCAACAGGTGGAGACAATCATCAGCTGTGATGTCATCGCCAACTTTCACCACCATCATCATTTGCAGCCTCTCTGATGTCAGCTTTCTGAGATCAGACGTGTACCGACATGTACGTGTAGGTCTAATTTAGGAAGAGAAGGAAAACACGCTTCAGGTGAAAGCCCGGGCCGATCTCATGAATACAACTTCTGTCTGGTTGTCAAAACAAAAGTCGGTCTCCAAACACAACAGATCTCAAAATATCCACTTTCTCTGCCTCGAAACGCGGGGCCAAAAGTCCGGAAAACCGATCCGACCGCCCGCTGTTCTGTCTCTCTGGCTCGCGCTCCGCAGACCGCCCCCCCCCCCCCCCCCTCCCTCAAACAATAGTTTACTCCTCTTTAAAATACCACAATCCCCTTCTCAATAAATTCATTTTCAGCACATCTGGCACTGATTGCTAGCATTGTGATTTTGCTCGGTGCAGTTTACACAAGTCTCCACAGGCATCCCGCTCTCTATTTTTATATTGTCTTGCTCAGTTTGGGCTTTAATAAAACATTGCAAAAAACTTTGCTGACCTAAATAGCAAGTTCAGACTCAGACAATGGTGCAAAAGACGAAATATCATCTCAAACACTGGGGTCACAGATGAAATTCATCACTAGGTTACAGATTACTTGGAAGGGACAATGTAGTCCGGCACGTCAGCCAAAATTGCACTCTTTAAACTTTGATATATGGACATCATATCCCCCATAATCCTCGTGGAGCAGGCAGCTGTCACCACGGCCCTATAAATCTGATGCAGCTCTCCGGTTCAAAGTGTAACTTAAGCCCTCCATCAACACCATCCGCTATAAATTCAACACGCTGTCACATGTCTTTTTCTCGATAATGAAAAGACACCGAACAGGCTTAATTGAATTCGGTCGCTTGGGGTCCGACGCTGCCGCGGTTGCAAAACACTTTTTTGTTTAGTCTGGACCGTGGCGGATGAGTCGGCTGCCGAGAAGGCCGTCACGCGTTAAGATTTCAAGGAGGATTTCACAGACGGCACCTTCTAGTTTGCTCTGGACAGATGGAAACCCCTGGACGGAGAACCGAGCGGACAACACGAAACAGCTTAATGAGACTGATGCAGAGTCGACTGCATTTCCACTGCCTCTGAACCAAAGGCATGTCATGCTTATCATGAGCGGCTGCCATTAGCTGTGCATGTATTTGGTCGTGAACTGAAGTGAATGATTCATCCTCTGGGGAACATGAACATCTGTACCAAATTCCATGACAATCCAGCGAATAGCTGTTGAAATATTACACTTGAAACCACAGACGCTGACCGTACGTTGGTGGTAGAGGGAATGTCTTGTAATCGACAAAGTTACTGTGATTAATCTTCTGGGGAACACAAAGGTTGGAACAAAACTGCCCAGTAGATTGAGTGATATTTACGAGGATAACTAATCACTTTGCCCTGCAGATGGAGCTAGAGGAAATGCCAGGCGGTCCCAAAAGTAGTTAGGAGTCATCATCTGGGGAACATGAATATAGGTACCAATGTATTGCCATCCATCTAACAGTTTGCATCATTTATCAGTTGTGGTGGTAGCGCAAGAGGGAACGACAGTGGATCTCCAAAGTCATTGAGCAGCATCCTCTGAGGACCATGAATACCTACATTGTGTGCCATCAAGTACTGGTTAATATATTTAACTGGATCACTATTATCTTTGCCTTGCCGATGGTGCTAGAGGAAATGCCACGGGGTCCCAAAGGTCGTGGCGATTTATCATCTGGAGAACATGAAAAGTCCAGTTTCATCGCAATCCATTTGATAGCTGGTTCTTTCAGACCTCCAGAAGGAATGCCAGAGATGGACACCTTGACTGCTTGCATCAAATTAAATGAATTGAATCGCTCAGGCAGCGGTGACATCACCGTGGCAACCCCCCGAAGGCGACGCGACTCACCGATGTAATTCTTCGACATGGCGACTTCTTTGATCTCGATGTGAACGGATCCTTTTGGGATCTGAACCACCTCCATGTAGCCTGGAGGAAGGAGCACAGCCGTCAGGAAGGGAGACATTTCTCCCACTTGTACTGAGAGAGAGTACGTATAGAATAAATGCACGAATCTCCCAAAAAAGGACAACGCAGGAGGACAAAATCCCCTCCTTTTTTTTTTTTTACAGTCACACGCACACACATGGACACACAGTATTTTTAGATGGTTTACTAGCCATACCATAGAAGGAGAAATATGTTTTCTCCCTCTGGAACTCTCTATAGACAACCTGAGGCTAAAGCCGAGCACGTCACTATCTCTGCTGCTGATTCCTCCGCTCCATGATGTCATTAATGGGAAGAAATATGATGTTTTGATCTATATTCTGACAACATAATTCTAAAGAGCCCAAAACATATCGCTCAGCGAGTAACAAAGAACCAAAAAAAAAAAAGAAAAAGAAAGTGCACGTTTCCATGAAGGATTATCTTCCCGGCTCCGTGGAGGTTTTAGCCCAAAAGCTTTGCCAAAAAGGGTCGAAGAGTTACTTTGCTTTTACTCACAATCTTCTGCCTGAAAGCAGCAGCTCAGTAAACAAATGGAGATCTACGAGGCGACGGAACATCTAAACAGGTTTTTAGTGTGTTTTTTTTTACCTCCTCTGGGCAGAGAGTCGTTGAAGAGGCCCTCGGTGGCCTCGCAGGTGCTGCCGTCGCCGCCGCACACGCGGCACCGATCCTCTTTGGCGTCCGAGCTCAGGACGTTGTCGCAGCCTACGTGCTTCAAGGTCGGAGAGAGAGTGTGAATTTGAAGGCGGGTTGAAGGATTTAGGGGCATGTAACGTTTTTTTTTCTTTTTTTAAGTTGACATGTCGTCACCCTACATGTTAAAGGACGTTGGATAACACTCTCCCGCTTGACGTTAGCCAGTTAGCTTAGCGCGAAGACAACGGCATCAAAGCCAATGGACACAATGCCTCCCTGGTCCCTGTATAATCCGCTCCCTACTTTTCTCTTTTATTTCAAAGGTTTCCAAACATCTTCAGCGGGAACTGATGTCCGTGGACCTCAGGCAGGGCAGGAAGGCCTTTCAGACGCAAACCAACCCGTTGCTTTTGGTCTCATTTTGTCCACAAACACAGCCTCACTGATCACAGCCCCAATTGCTGTTGACTTGGCAGGTCGCTGCGTGTAAAACATGCGAGCGCTCATAAAACGTGACGGGTTTAAACGAGCCGTCGTAACAAATGAAAAGTTGTTGGCTTCGTATATATTTTAAGTGCGCAGGCCGCATGGAGCCCATTAAATATTCTATTTCTGCACAGTTTGCCGCGATCACTTCGTCACTGCTTGACCGGTAGAGTAAAGCCTCGCGGCTTACGGAGCGGCGCCGTGAAGCAGATTCTGATTGCAGGCCGAGAGCCGTGTTTTGTCTTTTTGAGCTTCCGTAGACTCGTTCAGGCCAATTAGCAACGTAGCAAATGTTCTTCCACTTCCCAGTTCCCTTCGATGCGACACGTAGCACATCGCGCACATCTGTAGCAGCTGCAGAGATTAGCTGGTTAATAATGACTCTGTAAGGTGTCCATCGCCATGCGTCCTCTCTGCGTGTGCAGCACCTGCGAGCGGCTCGCTGAAAGCTTTCCAAGAAGACGGCGTCCTGGAGATTTATCACCAACGACGCGCTGGATCCAGTCTGGGATAAAACCTGCTATGCTCCTTTGGTGGGCAATATTCCACCGTATTCCCCATTAAGGAACACGCACTATGTTGTGTTTTTGCATTAAAATCAAAGTAATGTTCTTGGCACGGGCGCTGCGTGTCGGCTCCAAGCGATGCGGTCGGGTGTAAGTCAAAGCAAATACTCGGAGCGAGGAACCAAAAAGTTATTTCAGCTGCGTTTCGGAGAAGAAAACGCACCCTCGTCTCCGCACAGGGCGAACAAAGTGATTTATGCTCATGGAAACAAAGACGGCATCCGCTGCCAGCTCCTTTCAATGAAATGCTATTAAATCAGCCTTTTTTAAATATACATAAAATCATTATTCAATCACGACAATGATTTTGCTGTTTTATTTATCGCTAAAGAATTGCGTTCGCGGCTGCAGAGGCCCGATAAGAGTCGGTGAGCGCACAATGAGCCACAAACAGCAGCTCGGAGGCCCCGATTGTTCTTCACTGGAGAATCGCGTTCACGCCATCAGCAATCTGGTCAACTGTGCGATTCAGAGATTTAAAAGAAAGAAAATGTAAAAAAAAAAAAAAAAGCTGGCACGGAGGCTGAGGAAACGCGGGTCAGACAACACGCCACTGCAGACGTAATTATGTGAAAGGATCAGAGGCCACTGAGGATGACGTCCTGCCGTGTCAATCTGTTGTTGGAGCGTCTCTATTGGCTCCGTTCATGGAAAAGAAACTTGAAGTGACGCGAGCCAATCGGCGCCGAGATCCCCGTCAGTTGGAGGAGGACTTGCGGGCTGGGGGGGGGAGCGCTTACCTTGCACTCTCCGTTGATGCAGATGTCCAGCGAGTCGGCCTGGCACCGCGTGCCGTCCACCACGGCCGGGGAGCGCTCGGTGTAGAAGTTGTAGCCCTCGGCCAAGCAGTTCAGCGCGCAGGGCTTGACGCCACCTGGGGTTCCACATAAACAACACGGAGTCAACCCGGGGGGGGGGGGGGGGGGGGTTCAGACGACGCGACCCCCCCTGACCGCCACTGGCGGCGGCTCCAGGGATCTCCATCGCCGCTCGTTTGGCGATAGCGATCGCGCGGAGGAAAGTCAGCGGCGCTCAGATCCCCGGCGAGGGTTATCTGCGGCCGCCGGCGGTGCGAACCCGGGAGGCGACGGATTCCACGAGGCGATAAAAGAGATCCGACTTGAGCTCTTCCCTCGCCGAAGGAAGATAAAAGCCCTGTTTACATGCTTCAGACTCTTTATCGCTTGTTCTCGTGTGTTTGAAGTGGATATTTTCCATGACACCGGGGGGGAGGGAGGGGGGGGACACAAAGCACCGACTGCTAAACTCCCGCCAGGGGATTGTTGGACATGAAGTGCGTCGGGACGGTTGTCAGGAGTGTGAGAATCTCTCCCGGCCACGGAAGGCTCCTCCGTGCAGGAATCCGAGGAATTCTGCTCCCACTGAACTGTCGGCGTTGACCGGGAACACGAGACAGTGGTGACGCAGAGGGGGACGTTCTCCTGAGAGGAGACTAAAGGTGCCGAAAGCAGCGAGTTAACCGTGAGCCTGCTGACTGCGGATTCACGCACCGCCGCGGCGGCAAAGTTACCGGTCCTGATCCTCCAAAACGAACCGGCCGAGAACCAGTGGAGAGCTCCTCCGTACCCCAAAGCACTCTGGGAGATTTTTAAATATATATTGTGATATAAAAACTGCTGGTTTCCAACACCTGTTTACTTGGAAGGTGGACTTTAAAGTCTCTTCACAGGAATCATCGGTGCCACCCGGGTCCCTGAACTCACCGCCGGTGTACGGCTTCCAGTTGTAGTACTTCCCTCGGAAAGGCATGAGGTCAAAGTCGGCGCACTGCTTCTCTCGGAAGTCACGAGACCCCGCGGCGCAAGCCTGAAAAGAAAATAGACACATGTAATAAATAAACACCGTTATTACCAAGCGGGCCGAGGCGCGTCCTCGCTCGGAAGGGTCTGCTGATGGAGAACCCTGCGTTCTGCGTCAGAAGGGTTCTCTCTTGGTGTCGGTGAGTGGATGTTGCTCCAGTAAGAGGAGGTAAGAAATAAAGACTTTATTGGTGTGAGAAGGTCCTTAGAAACCCGCCGAACACTCTCCCCGCGCTCTAATGAAAGCGCTCGGGTCAAAGCCGTATTTCAAATGAGTGCTCCGAACTCCCACTCCCGTGTTCCCATCAAGCACGCAGGTCGAGTCAGAAGAGACGGAATAAATATCATCCAGAGCCACAAGGCAAACGGGATTTAAACGTCACAACTGGTGCTGGGAAGCCGGCGAGGATTTACCTGCTGGTTGTGTTCGGATTCATCCCTAATAAAGCGTTTATGTCACGGGGACCTGGACGCGTCTCGAGGTCCTCCCGACCAAAATGTTGACTTTTCAGATAAATCAGCTTTGGCGGCGATGAGCGCGCGGAGGAATTCTCTCTCTTTTCTTTTTGCAAATGGATCTTCAGCGTTCATGGCAACAAAAACCTTTCCTTTAAAGTCTATCAATCGCACATGAAAATGCACTTAGTCTCGCTACAGTGTTCCCCAGGTTGTCTACGGCTGGATCGCCCTTTAACGGCGACTGTGACCTGCCTGCTCGCATCCAATCAGAGAGCGGCGCCCTTGCATGCGGCGTGGTGCTGATGCAGGCAGCTTCACGGCATCCTGGGACGCACTTGTGCGTGTACCCGTGTGTGTGTGTGTGTGTGTGTGCTCCTGGGGCTCACACACACACACACGTGTGGTCGGCGTGATGAGAGAGCGGTTGGGGATGTTGTTTTGTTATTTGTAGGACTTTGCGGTTAAATGTCCACCAGGGCTCAAACTATGTCAAGTTTCACCTTCGGAGAAAAAGAAAGAAAACAGCTAGAAATAGTTGAACAGAGATCTCGACCTGCAGCCATGTTAAATATTTGTTCAGAGCTTTGCTCCAGACAAAAGACGTCTCTGCGTGAAATGTGCTCTGAAACTTTCATCATCGGGGGGGGACTGGAAGTAAAAATGCTCCAAACAATCCGCAAACGAAGTGACGAGGAGACGCGTGTCCCCCCGGGGGGGAGGGTGGGGGGGGGGAGTGTTGGATCTGACTGCTTGTCCGGCAGCGTCTGCAGGTCTGAACCGTCACCAAACACAGCCTCCATCGGCACCCTGTCACTTTGTGAAAAAAAAGGGGAAGAAACTCACGTCGGTGTTGCAGGATCGGTAACGCTTCCTCTCGCCGAGGCAGTACTTCCCTCCTCCGGACGGGCTGAGGGACACAGGAGCAGCGAATGAGAAAGAGAGACACACGTGGCATCAAGGAGGGGGGGGGGGGAGTGAGCACACGGTGTGTTTTGACTCGGCGACCTCGTCTCCCTCCCCCATCGGCCGTCGCCGGAGGACGAATGGCGATGCCCCCGGACGTCTGCAGAGACGCTTATGGAAGCGCACGGCGAAGGACCCCAGCGCCTGGCCTCGTGGCTGCGCGGGGAGGTGTCCAGGTCGACCTCGAACGAACCCCCTTTCGTCTGTCTCTTTTCGATGAAGAGAAAGCACAACCCCCCCCCCCCCCCCGGGGGCTGTCCTCCACCAAACTGTAGGTCGGCCAACACTCACACGGTTCTGACGGCCGATTTTAAGCGACGAGGATTTTTAGACAGGGAGCTTTGGACATCTCTTTGTATCACTCCATGAATCACCGCATGAACATTTTCTCCATATTTCTAGTGATAAAATGTTGTATGAAACGAGGCTCTGGGTGACGTGTGAAGAAACCCCCCCAGAGAGGAACGGAGCTGTAACGTTTGGTGGATGGAGAAGCTGCAGGAGATCTCTGGCTTAGGGATACATATATATATATATATATATATATATATATATATATATATATATATAATACTCATTTTAAAGAGAAGTTTAGTCACATGACCGACTGACAAGGGGACATAAAAATAAAGAATAGATGTAACATCAACATATTACTGACGTTAAGACCATTCATTTGTATCAGACTCCTGGTAGCTTTTGTTGAATTAAGGAGGAATCTACACATGCAACATGAACAAAGCAGTGAAATGAACACTCGTATTTTGGATGTTTCCTTTCCACTGGTCTGAAATAACCCAAAACAGAGAATGAAAATGACTTTGGCCGGAGTGTGTTTTCTTTCTATAAGAAGAAGAAATCTTACGTCTTAACGAAAGAGAAAGTAAAGCGTTTTCCCCCCCAGACACACACACACACACACACACACACACACACCTGTAGGCAGCTCCTGGATGTGTGTGTTCAGCTTGCTGTGGCTTACTTTGCCTACTTACGCTGGGCTGTCACAGTGCCTCATGGAGGAGGACACACCGCCCCCACAGGTCCTGCTGCACTCCCCCCACGTGGACCAGGGCCCCCAGCCCCCGTCCTCGCTCTGAGGCCACGTACCGAACGCCACACACTCCCCCTGGTAACACCACTGGGGGGGAGAGAGAGAGGGAGAGAGGGGAGCTCAGTGCTGGCGTTGGAATGAAGCGACCTAATATGATTACAGTGACCACACTGTGAGCTTATCAGAGCTGGATTGAGCCTCTCCGAGGGCTTCTGCGTGGTTTTGTGTTGTTAGTGTCGCGTGAGCCGCATACAGAGGCAGGTGAGGGGTGCGAACCCGGCGCGCCTGCTTCAGGAGGGCATTAAGCCTCGTGCTAAGCCGCCCCCCCCCGCCCCCCTCCCGGCTCCAGGGAGGGGGGGGGGGGATCAGCCCCTCTGTCTCTCCGCCGGCGTCACTAGGTTGAGAAGACCGGGACGGGTCAAGGTGAGCCGGCCTCCTCCTCCTCGCGAAGGCGCTCGTTCACGTCCTGAGACGCTGCCTAAACCAGATTAGCTGTGGGAGGACGGGGGGGGGGGGGGGACTGGTGGAGACACAGAGGGAGCGATCAACCAGTAAAACCCCCTGCTGCTGCTGGAAGGGCCTCTCTCCGCTACACGCCGGGGGAGAAATGGCTGACGTTCGTATTCCTTTGAAGCAAGGGCAGACAGGGTACGCCGCTGGCTCTCCTAGAGCTGTTCCAAAGCCCCCCCCCCCCCGGGCTCAACCTGGGGGCCCCCCTGTGTTGTCCGGGGACCACGTCCGTGGGCCCCGGCCCTCAAAGGCTCCACTGAGCTAACGGTAACGACGGGTGACAGCTCGTCGCGCTCTGCTATTCTTCCCTTTTAGACCTCGGCCCATCCGGTGACAATGGCCGCCGTAATCCGCGTTAAAACCGCCTCCCCTAACCTGGCTGCCACCAGCAGTGGGCCGATGACCTAAAGCCTGGCCTGCACGGCTGTCAGTGTGTGTGTGTGTGTGCGTTGCATGAGCGCACACTCGGCGAATAGTGGCCCTCTCAGAGAGGAACAGATGTAAGTGGAGGCAGTGAGCTAACATTAGCCGCTGAGGCTAATTTCCACTAACAGAGAAGCTTTTTCTAACAAGGCTGTGTGATTAAAAATGTTCTTTCCTGCTACCTGATTTAATTGAGTGTCATCCGATACCTCGCATGGCGTATCGGATCCTCCCGACGTGGCGACTCACCCCCTTCTCGATGCTGCCCGTCTGGCACAGAGTCCCCTCGGCCGCGGGGATGCTGTTGGTGACACAGCGGTTGCTTTTGCTGAGGCACCAGAGCTCTCTACACACTTCCTGGGAAAGAAGGCAAAAGCAAGTTGGTCAGAATAAGTCAGAATTGGAGGAAAAGGCGAGGGCCGTTTCTCGGTGGCACTTTGACGCTTCTCCCGACTGTTCGACCCCATAAAGAGCTGATGAGACGACGCTGGGAAACTCTCCCGGGCCGTGTGCTACGGATCGCCGTTGCCGGGGGGGGGGGGGGGGGGGCGCCGTTGCTGTTGACTTACGAGAAATGAAGAGTCAGCTGGATCAACGTCCTGACTAACGTTCGCTCACGTTCACCCCGGGACCACACGGGGCCGCGACATGAGCCCGAGAAATCTAATTTCTGCTTCTTCGGGGAAATAAAGAGTGAGCAACAGGCCCCCCAAGTCCGAGATAAAGACGACTTGTGGGCCTCACAAATATCTTTAGTATTACTGAGTGGTCTGAATAAACATCTCTGCAGCGTAAGGAGCATCCAGTTGGATTGCTAAAGGAAGGGAGTGTGTGTGAGTGTGTGTGTGAGGGAGATAGCGAGCAGACAGCACTAAGTTGCCCCCAAATAAATCAAAGCGTAAAGTGAACACACGTTACGAGGACGGCGCTGCACAACCTCGCATTGGATTCCCCATTAAACCGAGCCGGGTCTCCACTTCAAAGGCTTTTTACAGGACAATTGTGTACAGCAGAAGAGCGGGACCATGAAATAGAGTTACGACCCCCCCCTCCTCCCCACGGGGGTCAGCGAATAAGCTGCGGTCAGGCCGCCCAGATCAACCAGAGCGGCGAGCGGCGAGCTCGGTAGTCGCGGCGCTCCGCTCTGCCAGCTGCTTCCAATCAGCCGCCTCCGGGCCCCCGTCCCAGAGGTCAGCGGCCCGGCTTCAACGCGGGAGAGGCCCCCGATGGATTCACGCAACGAGCCGCCGAGCCGACGATAGAAACTGAGAGGAGCTCCTCGCTAATACCGCCACCGAAGGTTGTTGGTTCTTCACCACAACTGGCCTAAAAAACATGTGGCCACTGAAACCAAATAATTGCTATAAATCACAATTAACTTCCTCTCTTTCCCACGCTGTGATAAGGGTGTATGCCCCCCCCCCCCCCCGCGGTTTAGTTGTGTTGCGGCTGTTTTGGTTATGACTCCTAAATACAAAGCAGTATGTACTTTATTATTTATTCCCCTCCCTTAGGTTGTTAGATGTGGTTCCGAAGAGGCCGGATTCGATCCACTCGGAGCCTCAGAGCCTCAAATCATCGTTAACGTCACGATCCCAAAGACGGGTTGAGCGACACCTGTGGCAGAATGCGGTAACTGCAGGCGTGTTTTGGGGGATCTCACTTCTCTGACAGTTCATCATACTTCATTCAGAGGCCATTCAGTCAAGGCTATGAAGATACAACAAAATAATAAATCCGCCAGACTGTCCTCAGCCCTCCTCCCCCCCCCCCATCACTGTTCCCAGTTTGAACCAGTTGAACAGCACATGCACTGAAGATAAATGAATGTCTGTCTGCTGTCGAAAAACACAACAAATGATTTTGTTATCCGAAGCCAAACTTGTTTTCATAAAATACTAAAACAACAATGTGACATTATTTATCGTATTAATAGAGACTATAATGTGCTTTGGCTAAACTGCCCCTTGTCCATCCGGCTGGGCGTCACAAACCAGCCTCTTCCCCTCACTGGACGTCTCGTGCGTCTCTGTGGTCACGTCTGTCCTGTACGCCGGCGCAGAGGGCATCTCTTTCCCAGGTGGCTGCATGCAATAGATCCGTTTGTCAGACGGGAAAAAAAACCAAACAAGCTCTGGTCCAGCTCCGCTGAGTCCGTGCTGGAATCCGATCCGCTCACAAATGTGTGTCTTTCATGCCGATCTAAAGCCACAATTATGAGCTTAGGAGCCAAAGTAAGAGAGAGGCTTGATTTTGGGGCCTGTTATAATCTGCTGCCTTTCAATGAAATGAAATAACTTTCATTGTTCACAAAGAGGGATATGAGAACGGAGCTTCTTTCCATCTTTTAATATCCCCATATGATCCATTTGTTGGTTCCATCTGGTCCCCCCTCCCACCCCCCGTGGTGGTGAAAGATGCTGGTTTCTTACCCCATACTTGCACTGGCGTGAGGAGGTTCCGTACTGGAAGCGGCACTGCTCGTCCGCGTCGTACACCTGCCCCGGGGCCACTGTTGGGTACAGGAAGTCTCGTTTCATAGGTTCATTGTCCAGACACGTCCCCCGACCTGAGCTGTCAAAAAAACAAACCTACAATAGGATTGTTTCTTACACAAAGCAACCTTTCTACACCCGGCCGATGGAACAGAGACACATGAGGAGGTTAGAGGCCTCCGTGCGGCGGCTGGTGCTGTTTGACTCATTTCATTTGACCACCAAACTACCGCGGTGGGATCTCAGATGACATGTGGTTAATGTTGATATCACACATCAACACCTGCTCGTCAAAAGGAGGTGGTGGGTGGGGGGGGGGGGGGGCATTACCCCGGAGGAAAGAGAAGCGCTGTCTGAGGATACGGCTCATATTCACATGCACCGGGAAGGAGAGGTCGATCCGCAGAGCCGTGTGCAGCCTCAAAGAACACTCAGGGTTGTTTTGTTTTCCAGTAGCTTTAAAATAAAAGCACTTTCTTTGGTTCTGGGTCGAGACGCTGAGCTTGTTTAAAAGTGAAACGCTTTTGAGGACAGACACGAAGTAAAAATGGAGTATTATTCTTTATTTGGTCTTTCTTTTGCCAATTTGCAAGGCCTAAAATCATACCAGAGACCAGTGCCAATAAACAAACAGAGATGTATTTCAGTCAGAGGACTCTCAAGGCAAAATACCAGGTCCACTATTTACTATAACACTGTGTTCTTTCCAGATGTTGCAGCTGCAACATGCAGGGGAATGCCTGCCATCCCTCGAAAGGAAAAGTGGGCCTGCTGACAATAACAAGTCAGAGCCAGGCCTTATGTCGATCTGCCACTGGGGCCCAGAATACAGCAGAGGAGAAGATTGAGTTTAACATTAAACAGCCGGCTCACCCAACGCATACGTTCCCCTTCACCTCCAGAGACACCCAGCCGAGCAGATCGATACGGAACCCTACATTTAAAGACGTCCCAGCAGCCGTGCTGTTGCTCTGACTCAAGGTCGTTCTTCTGCAGCTGCCAGCGTTCGTGGAAAAGAAATGTGGCTTCTTGCTAAAGTGAAAAAAAAAACTAAATTCTAACAAACAAATGGATAATGTGTTCTGTTGTTTATTCATAGCAACGGAGGGAATAAAATGTAACTTTGAATGGCTCCGAGCGTCGCAAACAAGCGTCCGATGACTTCTGCTGTCCTGTCGCACAAACTAGCTGCAACTGGCAGGTTGACAACTACGGTTCTACTTCATGACACTGTACTAATAAAGCACCAGAGAAGGTCGATACCACTGAATATGAAGCAGACATATCGAGATCCTTTTCATGGTTACGTTTACATTTCTTTTAGAACAAGATTACCTGCTGGAATGTTTAAGAAACACATTATTTATGTCATACCTTCTGTCCAAATATATCAGTATTTACGATGCATCGGACGCACTCCGTTGAGGCGCCTGTCTCTTTAAGAGCCTCCTGCGGTAAAAGCCTGGCCTGCTGTGATTGGCTGGCGAGAAAGACACGGCGCACCTTTGCAAAGGTGGATGTGAAAGCCGTGGACGTGTATAGTGATACGCCGGCATGGCCTGTGGATGTGTAGGCACTAAAATGCCTTTAAATATTTTTGGTGTGTTTCTTCCATTCTTCATCCCCTGTTCTCAGATACTGAACAGGATAACCTCTCCTCCTCCTCCTCGCAGGAGGAGCAGAGAGAGAGAGACAGACTTTCCTCTCTCGGCGTTCTTCCCGCAGACAGAACGCAAACATCACTATTTATTAGCTCGGAGAGAGACAAAATAGTCAAATATTAAACACAGCGGCTATTATTTGACAATGCTTCCTGTCCAGTGGAGTCAGCCAACTTCATTACGCTGAATTAACCACTAACGGGCCAAAACACCAGCAGACTCACCAGAGGTTCATGCAGATGTTCATCAGGCAACAGCACGACTAAAGCAGACCAACCATCATCACAAGCCTAAATCATCTTAAATAGATTATATGTGGCTCTGACAGACTAATATCAC
The DNA here is from genome assembly GCF_964276395.1 of Gasterosteus aculeatus. NCBI lineage: Eukaryota > Metazoa > Chordata > Actinopteri > Perciformes > Gasterosteidae > Gasterosteus > Gasterosteus aculeatus. The sequence continues at coordinate 1,974,689 of NC_135702.1, read as the reverse complement.
ACAACCGCCGTCCTTTAAACGTTTACACCAAACCCGGCTTGCAGACTTGGGAGCCGTAAACTATGACTGAACTGTGAGTGCATTCATAAACCATCGCTTAATGTCCCAAACAAAGCGCCACATATTGCTGAAGCGAGATGGTGAATCTAGGCCAACACCACAGCCAGGGTTGTTTACTTGGCTGGAAGAAGCTTGCGCTGTGATGGAGGGAGAGAAAGGGAGGATAATTGGAGTTTACGGGCAGAAACCCTTTTGTAGGACACATAAAAGCTAAAGGCAATAAAAGCCTGAATGAAAACGCAACAGTCTGATACTAATGGGGGTTGATTCGAGTTGATTCTCCCCATAAAACAAGCAACGCGACGCTGCACGGCTCTGGTCAGCCTCAAGTGGACGGGAGACACCCGGCGGAGCGGCGGAGAAGCGGCTCCTTGTGTCTCGGGGCGGAGGGCTGGCACACAACGCCGTCCTCCCTCCGCCACGAGCGGCGCCCGACCGGCCCTCGGGGGGCCACAAACATCCTCCCGACGACCGCGGCGGCTATTAGCGTCGCGCTCCGGACGGGCCCACGAGGAACCCTCTCAGAAGGACCGAAATAGGGAGCTGACCCTGAAACAGCCGCCCATTCACAAACCCAAATGATTAATAGCAAAGTGCGAGCCGCACGTGGAGCTGTGGGTCTGACCTCCAATATTCCTTTTTCCCTTTAAGCTCTCCGCCGAAGGTTGAGGGACCTCTCTGCTACCGGCTAGTTGCTGGACAGGACGTAGACTCGTCAGAAGGTTTATTTTGCTTTTAACAGCTGCCCGCCTCAGAGCTTTTATCCAGCATGTGTTCTGTTTCTATTTGTGAAGTTTGTTCCTTGTGGCTCTTTGCAGCGTCTCACAGCCGGCCGGCCCCTCTGCAGAGGGAACAGGCTATTTCTCGCTCAACGTTGAGCGCAAATAGTGAGCGGACCGTTCCGGCCCTTCGCATGTTACAAAGACAAGGAATCCTTGACCTCGTTCTGTGACCATTAAAGAAGAATGGAAGCATGTTTCTAGAACCACGGGAACAATCGAGACCGCTTTCTGATCGTTATCCCGACACAATGAATCTGCTTTCCAAAAAAGAAAAAAGGCCAAAGAGAAGAGAAATATCCGGCTTCAATCCAATACAAGCAGACGGCAAAGGGAAATCAGTCAGAGGCTCAGTGTGAGAGGCGGCGGAGTTTACTACTGCGAACATGAAACAATGCCGGGGTGAGGAACCAGACCTCGGCCCATCCCTACCCCAGGCTAGCTTAGCTTAACTAGCACAGCACACACGTATCTGCAATCTGACAAACCGTCTGCAGTCGAGTGGCATTGTGGGTAACCTCGGTGCGAGGAAGTATCTCTGGAAATGCATGGGACGTAAAATGAAGATATCTCTGGATGCATCCGATGTATTTATAATAGTAATATATACAAATAAAGTGTACTCAGATTCAAAAAATGAAGGATTCTTCTCATTAGTTTGAATCCTAAAGCAAAGAATCCAACACTGGCAACGAGGAACATCTTGGGTGAAGAATAATGAATATAAAAATGAGATAAACACTATGAGCCTCTCTGACCCTGCGTGGTTTCCATGTGCGTGTTGTTGTTGTTTTTTACAGTCTGGCGTCACTCGGCCAGTCGAACCCTCCTCCTGCCAAACGCCGACAAAGCGCTCCTCCTCCTCCTCCTCCTCCAGCCGTCCACAGCTGTAGCACCACCCGCCCTGTGGTGGCAGGGCGGAGGGGCCCCCCCGGTCAGCGTGCACGAGCCACAAGCAGGGGGCCTCGCTGATGAATAAGCGGCGAAGGCCTCGGTTGTAAAGGGAGGCGAGCTGGACAACGGGCATGAACCTTTTGCACACGCGCAGCGAGAAGCTGCCAGCGTCCACTTACTCGAGGAAGCTGGTGATGTAGTCTTTGCTGCAGGCGGACCAGGAGAAGGGGTTGGTGTTGGCCGTTATGTGGGCGGCCATCAGCTTGGCCGTCTCGTGGCCTTTCGTGCCGCAGGAGTTCCCGATGCCGTCGTGGTTCATCCCGAAGCTGAAACACACAGAGTAGAGTTGAGGGGACTGTTCCGGGGGGGGGGGGGGGGGGGGGGTTAGCTGGCCCTCTCCTCGCCCCCTCCGGGCTGTAAAAGATGGAGCTCTGTGGCTCTGAAACAGCTGTGTGGAGGTGGAGGGGAGCCATGGAGGGGTCATGGGTCAAACCCTGTCTGGAGCTCGGCAGGAACGAAAGAAGGTTCTAATCACCACTCTTGATGCCTGCCTGTCAATCAGCGGCTGCAGGTCTGAGCAGGCTGGGAGGGAGGGGGAGCGCCCCCCCACCCCCCCCACCCCCCGACCCCCCCGACTGGAGCTTTAGATCAGTCACTGCCCCAGAGAACACAGAGAGATCCATCCATGACCCGAAACAGCCCCCCGACCTCGTGGTCTGCTTATTTATGTTGCACTGTTAGCTGAAAACAAATTATTTGACCAATTCTTTTTTTTTTGTTTAAACCTTATCTGTCTGCATGTCATGTGACGGGAAGGAATAAACAATCTCAGGTTGCAGCAGGATGTCAAAGCTTACTTTTCCTCACAGACCGGGAGCACAAATCAGGCCTAATGTATATAACAACCCCGACCACATCGCACAGCCTCAACCTGTTTTTCTAAGGCGGGCGTTTATGACATTTTACTCTACTCTGGAAATAAATCAACCCGCTGCAGTGTGTGTTTTTTTCATACATCCTCTCGGAGCAGAGACTATTTTTACAACTGCCCCACAACAGAAGCAGACGCGAGACATAATAAAGGAAATCGCCATCTTGCTGAACTCTCTCGAGAGGGATACGTAGACTAATACATCATCATTATTTTGCTTTATATTCAGGAAGAGAGAGCCAGAGCTGTGTGGACACTGACATTTGCATGAGGAAATATCGTCTGCATGGGGGAGAAAAAAGAGAGGGTCACATGTCTGGTGAACTCAAGAAGCAAGTGATGTTTGTTTAAGAGAAATTGTTGGAGAGAAAAAGTTTGTTGAATATCCAAAAACCTTGTTTTGCTTCAGATCAACTTAAATACTTTTTATCACATTCACAACGAAGACAAACTTCTTTCCTCTGTTTCCTCTGTGATGACATCATGCAGGTTCCCCAGAAGCTCCTGCAGCTCAGACTGCAGCAGAGACCAGTCCACCAGGACAGACCCAGGTGCTCCAGCAGAGACCAGTCCACCAGGACAGACCCAGGTCCTCCAGCAGAGACCAGTCCACCAGGACAGACCCAGGTCCTCCAGCAGAGACCAGTCCACCGAGGACAGACCCAGGTCCTCCAGCAGAGACCAGTCCACCAGGACAGACCCAGGTCCTCCAGCAGAGGCTAGTCCACGAGGACAGACCCAGGTCCTCCAGCAGAGACCAGTCCACCGAGGACAGACCCAGGGCCTCCAGCAGAGACCAGTCCACCAGGACAGACCCAGGTCCTCCAGCAGAGGCTAGTCCAACGAGGACAGACCCAGGTCCTCAGCAGAGGCTAGTCCACCAAGGACAGACCCAGGTCCTCCAGCAGAGACCAGTCCAACGAGGACAGACCCAGGTCCCCCAGCAGAGACCAGTCCACTGAGGACAGACCCAGGTCCTCCAGCAGAGACCAGTCCAACGAGGACAGACCCAGGTCCCCCAGCAGAGACCAGTCCACTGAGGACAGACCCAGGTCCTCCAGCAGAGACCAGTCCACTGAGGACAGACCCAGGTCTTCCAGCAGAGACCAGTCCACTGAGGACAGACCCAGGTCCTCCAGCAGAGACCAGTCCACTGAGGACAGACCCAGGTCCTCCAGCAGAGACCAGTCCACAAGGACAGGACCCTGCTGCAGTGAAGTAGTCCACTTACAAACATTTTTGGAAGTTGAAAGTGTGTCGATTATTGTTCAAAGCTGAGAAGAAATCAGTGTTAAAAACTCACTTGTGACCAATCTCATGCGCGATGGTGAAGGCAGAACCGAGGCCGATGTCTTCGTTGATGCTGCAACTTCTCTCTGGCTCGCACATTCCAGCCACTGAGGCCAAACCTAGACACACACACACACAGACACACACACACACCAGACAAACACACAAACACAGGGTCAACACCGAGCATTCTTAGGGTCCACGGTCCGAAATCTGAGATTCCACACATGTGATCTCCTGTTCTCTGGGGGAGGAGGGCTGGGGGGGGCGAGCTTAGCGTCAGCGGCCAGACTGGAAAATGTCTAGACCAGAGTCGGATTTATACATTTCAATTCATGTAACAAGGGGTCGCCTGAAACGCGAGCCAAGAGGGGAATATAAGAACCCCTTCACCAACACCGCACCAGAACGCTGTCAGGAAATATAGACGTTTTCCTCGAGCGAGAGAGTAGGGAGACGGGGGGGAGGGGGAGGAGGGGGGGTGTTCAGAGTTGAAACTGCTCCATAATCCAGGTGTCGCAGGTCCTTCTTTCCTAAAGCCTGACAGGTCAGATAAGGAGACAGGAGGCAATTCTTCACAGATTACATCTACAGGTGACTGCAGAGGATCATATGGCAGCACAAAGCAGGTGTGTGTGTGTTGTTGGGGGGGGGGTGTTGCTCTCCATTGTGCCTTCATTGCACTGATGCAAATCATTTATGCACAAATTGAAATTGGACATAAAAACAGGTGGGTTGAAGATATCAAAGCTGCTTTTCAACCGAGGAGCAAATGCGTCTTAATCGATGCAAACGAAACCAAAAGGAACGTGTAGTTTTTGGCTGCACGGACGCACAAAGAGTGAAACACCTCCCCGACTCCGCCGGCCTTCAGACTTTCCTACGGTTCAACAGCTGGACCGACGGAACACAAAGTGCCTGGCTGCTCAAAGTGGCGTGGCTCTTGTATTCTCCGCGCTAAGAGGCTAAACAAGAATAGACCCGCAAATCAGGAGGCCGCTGAAACCATTACAGAGGCAGCCTGAAGGGCGAAGCAGAGCGGGAGGGAAAGGAAAGAGGGTGGCTACTCTGCGATTAGTTTAAGAATGTGTGTGTGAGAGGAAAGTCGGGGGGTCGAAGGTGAGCGCAGACACACACACACACACACACACCCTGCATTGCAAGTTGTTTTCTCAACACTGGGGTGGACTGTGCATTATCTCCAGCCCCGTGATTACTCAGCGACCCTAAAGGCCAGCGATCTGACCCCGGGATGGTGATCCCCGCGTGGAGGGGAGGGCGAGGGGAGGGGAGGGAGAGGGTGGGGGGGAGGTTTGGGGGGGTTGAGACAACGAGGAAGCCGAGCAGATGCCAGTGCAATTAAAGCGACCGGGGAATGTGACGAATGCGGTCAATCTGTCAAACCACCCCTGAAGTCACAATATTACCTCCAAGATATACTGTGGTGCCTGCGGGGGCCTCTGCAGAGATAAGATGGGGAGAGATGGGCCGGGTGGGGTTGAAGAGGAGAGAGAGTGGAGGAGGAGGAGGAGGAGGAGCGGGGGTCTCTGCCACAGCTCGCCGGCCTTCTTCCCACCACCCGATACCATCGCAACCAGCATATCACCCACTCTATCTCCCTCCTGCATACTCCAGCGCTCCCTGTAACAGTCCTTCCCCTCCAGATCCCTTTCAACTCCTCCCCCCTGTCACTGCTCTCCTCTTTATCCCCTCGAGCCTTCCTGACACATACCTTTTCCTTTCTCCCCCTCAACCCCCCCCACCCGGTGGGAGTGTAAACACGCCGGACAGGCCGAGGCTTAGCGGGGGGGGGGGGGGTTTTATAAACGGGAGGCGGCGTGAGGAGGTGACCACGGCTGTCCAGTGTCCGTGGCCTCGGCGCGACTGAAGGGGAGTCGGCGAGGAGCTATAATAACACAAGTGAAGACATCCTTCTCATTATGTCTCACAGGAGCCGTCTGGTGTTCTTCTAAAAGGAGACTGCGAAGGTTGCTAAATAAGGTTTGCCTGAGGACACGTCGAGGGGCCGGACGTGAAAATGGAAACCTCTCCAGGGGGGGACGAGAGGGAGAAGAATGAACTCCTAATCCAGAGAGTCACAGAGTCAACACCGGCTGAGATTACCAATCTGGCAAGGAAACACGCGGTTAGAATGCGTCGAGGTGCCTCAGTCCACTCACCTAAGGTACCGCAGGGTTTGTTCTTGTAGGTGCAGATGTCGTACCTGAGGACGGCAAAACAGAGAAAACACAAATAATGACATTAACCCCTTTCTTTTCTTTCCTTTTTAAACACCGTTGGCCGTTTGCCGTTCCATTCCTTCCACGTCTGATCACACAGTCACATCTAATCTCAAGCTCCATCACAACATCAGCACACGATGCAGTCGTGGCCGGCTGTGGTTCTGGAGAACACCTGGTTCCCTCCATTAGCCTGTAGGAAATACACAGCGCAGTGAGAGTTAAGGGGAAAGGCCTCATGCTGCGTCCCGACTGTTAACCCCCGTAACTCACGTACAGGTAATCCAATAGAGTGGGGGGGGCACACCATGCATTTCAAATGAGTGATCCAATCATTCCCAAAGCTTTTAATCTATTAAAACCAAGGGCACGGCTAATTTAATTTCATTCTTCTTCCCCCCTTCTCCCCTCTCTGGCTCCCTCGCTCTCCTCATGAATCTCCCCGTTTCTCCCCCTCTTGCCTCCCATCCCTCCCAGTGGAACCCGCTGAGGCACAACCGTGACCTCGTTTAACCTCTTATTTGTTTTGATTTATTTCCCTTCATTTCCTTCGGTGTCTTTTTTTTTTTTTTAACGATACTAAACAAGGCGGCTTCCGACGTCGAGGGGGACAACGAAGCGTCCTGCTGGTGACCCCCCCCAACCCCCCCATGGGGGATGCACATTGATGGGGGACGGGGACGTAGTCTAATACACTGACGCTAACTGCAGGGAGGAGGTCTGCTGCCAGTGAGCCTGGCTATAAAAACAGCCCATGACATGTGTCACATTGAGTGTGGAGATCAGTGCGGACGCGTCATTAAACTATATTTACTGGGTACATTTTTGAAACATTTTTATCCGCTGAAAAGCGGAGGTTTCCCTTCAGTAAAAACATGTAGCTGTCAAAGATATATAAATGATCAACTCTTAAGCAAACAAAATACTCCTAACATACTTGTATGGCTTGGATCAGATGCTTCAACTAAAGATTATTTTCATTATCAATGAATCCAAAGATTATTTCCATTATTAATGGTGGAGGTTTTAAAACCCAAAGATGACACAAAACATCTGCAAACTCTTACATACGAGAAGCAGCGCGATTTATGGACTAATCGTTTCAATTTTGACCACTGATCCAAAAACAAAAACGCTCCAAAAATATAAATTAAATTAAGTGTCCTCTGAGTTAAATTCCGCGTTGGCCGGCTTAAAATCACACTGACCTTGTTTCAGTGCATTCCACCATCGCTTGGAATGTGTCCTCCAGACTTGCTGGTTAACGGGGGCTTCCTGGTGTCTACCATCGGCTATTTTTACTATCGCTCCAACTCGCCTACTTCTACCCCCTGATATTCACACTCACCCACATTTAATCATATGTGATTTACTCTGGGGTAAATAAAGGCCCCCCCCTCCCAGCAGCGTGGAATCTTTTCCCTTTTTACATCTATACTAAAGCCCACCAGGACGTTGCTCGCACATCGTGGGCTTCATCCATACATTGGATTTGATAAATCAATAGTAAACAAAGGCCATTGTTCGCTAGCTTATTAAGCGAGCTACCGTTGTTAGCATCTTACCTTTGTAGCAAACCTAGAGGTTTTTCTTGATATATGCTAGTTGTTGCTGAGACGGAAGTCTCCCACACAGTTAAAAACATATCCGACATTTTTTCTTCTTGCGTTGTTTTCTTGCTTGCAAAGAAAAACCCGCCATGGGACGTGACAGGCCTCCTGCGCCTAGCGACGGTTGCTATGGAATGATTGGTCAGCGGCCACTCGGGGGGGAGGGGCTTAGCGGAAGTCAACTCTTTTCAGGTAATTGGCCATTTTTATTTTTGATGAGCCCTAAACTGAACTTTTTAAAGGCTAGCATATAGCTAGCTTGTGGCGAGAGGAGACCAAAGACAGAGCTAAAAGTAGAATGCTAAACTTTAACCGCACGTCTAAAAGGCTGTTCTGCTCAAAACAATAAAATCCAAGTTGCTATTTGAGACAACCAGACGCCGTCATTCCAACTAGTCTGCCTTTGCGTCCTCATCCAACAGGAAATACGTCTGCAGGACACAAGCCGGTCGCGTGAGTTGTTTGGTTTCTATGAAGAATGAGAAAAGATGTGACTTCTATGTGCAACCCCATGACCGGTTGCATCTCGACTACCCTCGGGAGCCTTTTTGTTGCTGCTTCTTAGTGAAGCTAAAACCACCAATAAAAAGAGGAGCCAAAGGAGCTGGAGAACATCAACTGAGAGACAACAAGCAAGATCGTCCTGATGATAGAAAGGCTGCGTCGTAGCCCAGGGAGACAAAACGCTCGGCTTCAGCCCATTTCAATCACAAAACGCCCTCCTCTCGCTAGTGGGGGGGATATATGTACTGTAGTTGCTAGGTAATGGGCCCAAAACAGTACTCGCAACAATGAAGGCAGGTAATGACAGAGTTTTGCTGTTTTATAGAAACACCCCCAACATGAATTTATAGTGTGAAAAGTACAGTCCTTCTTCTAAAAACCAGGACGTTTAATCTCACGCACACAGCTACAGTCAGAATGCTCCACAGCTTTTAACAAGCAAAATGAGAAGATAAGTGCTACTTGCAGCGAGCATCACAACTGAAACTGTCCCTCTTTGAAGCGCATGAATCCGAGCTGGATCGCTAAGTGACGTGCGAGCGAGATTATCGTCCGTGCGCGTTCCACAACTCACCGGGTGATCAGGACAGCGTTGTCATGGTGAGCCATCCCGTTTTCTGGAATGCTGTTGCCGTCGCCGTGATGCGACCGGATGGACTTCTGCCACTTGCAAAAACTGTCCAGAGACTTGTCGGCGTGGTGGTTGATCTCCAGGTTAGGCTGCAAACAGAACGGTGGAACGTGATGCTATTACAAGACAGCAGCCTGTGATACATCACGAAGACATGAGTTACGGTATCGCGTCATATCGTGCAGAGCAGCGTAGGATATCATTTCACGTAGCGTTGTTGTTTGTATGGTAGCATTTCGTTTTTTTTATTGAATTTGCTTAGATTATTTAATTTTGTGTCGCGGCGTATCGATTCATTCTTGGTAGAGAAGATCAGGTTTAATCTGTTGATTGAATCAACTCAAACTCAAAGTGTCTCTGTGCAAGGACGAGCAGGAGAGTAGAGTCTGTAAAATACTTCTAAAGTACTTGCGATGATGGAGCTGATTGATTACAACACAACACTGAACAAATCTACTGCCCCTCCGTGACTCGGTGCCAGTGCGTCCGTCCCTCTTTGTGGACCAAAGCGCGGCTCCATTACGCAGGAAAACTTGTTTGATGCTACAAGAAGAGCCGCTAGGACCCATTTGGAGAAAAAATAACCAGATGGTAGGAAGCGCTCTGTTTCTCCCATCATGCAGACATACACATGTACCGTGCACGTACGAAGCCTCCAGCCCGGCTCCCCGAGGGAAGAAGCCTGAGTACGTCTTTCATGTAAAGCGGTGACCATATGGTGGATAGTCTGTCTCTTCCCTTGAACCACATGAAACACTGCAGCTCGCTCACGCCAAGCGGATACGTTATACACTCGCTGCAGGTTAAGCCGCAAATATGATGAAAATAAGAAGCCTAGTGACACTACGCGGATGACTGAGTGAAATGAATGAGAAAAAGAGAAGATGAAGATCTTACCTGATCTTCCGTCAGCACAATCAGCCGGGTCACAATAATGTTCACAACATTTCCTAGACTGGCATCACGGTAAAGTTTGGCAACCTGACCTCCAGAAAAGAAGAAAAGACACAAAGTCAGACAAATTGTGTCCAAATGTCACCAACTTCTAATCAAATCAACCACTAAAGATGGCAGCAGACTGCGTGTACTCGGGTAAATGTACTTTGATGTTGCCGGGATGGCCAATAAAGTAGGATCAAACTTACAATATTCATCACGGACAGGATGTAGCCCTCGATGTCCTTGCGTCCGTGGTAGCCGACCATCATTTTGTCCGCCACCACCAGCGTCTCCACGAAGCGCTCCGAGCTGACGGAGCGCCGCGGCCGGTGGGTGCCGTTGGCGCGCTCGCCGTCGCTTTGGGGCGCCGGTGGGGGCGGCGAGCTAAACTGGCAAGGCGAGCTGCTTTTGATGAGGTCTGCGGGGTGAAGGGCGTGTGGGGGGGAGGGGGGGGGGAGATGAAGAGTGAAGTTAGAGAGAAGCCAATTAGGAAACCAAGTGATGATGCATGATCTGTTGGAGAGAGAGGACGGGAGGGGGGATCTGCCCCTTTGAACCGGGCTGCTGAAGCATTTGCTTTATGACCCAGATGCTCTGGGAAAAAGCTATAAGACGGTACATGTCGGGGCATGAGAGCTTCCAGGTGATCACAGCCTTTGCTGTTTCTTATCAGAGCTTGGCCCAAATACCTACACATCCACCTGGTCCTCTTTCCAAATCCGTCAAAGTCTCCAGCGGACGCGGGTCTTTGGTTGGAGTTTCTTTGAAACCGAACATGATTCTATTAATAGGATTTGTGCTTCAATAAAAGTCCTGAGCCAAGAGCTCTTCGTGCACAGAGGGGCCTTTTTTATGAAAGCTTTCTCTTGCGGGATGAAAGGTGTCCCGGCCAGGAGCAAATATAGCACACAAGAGGCCCGGTCATGTCCACCAGAACCTGGGCCTACAACCAAACCAGCACTTCCCCCCTAACCTGCTGTGTGAAGTTATTCCTCTACGTCAGCTCTACCCACACAAAGCCCAACCCAGACGCGGGCTTAACCAACCTGAAATGCCACAGCTGAGCTCCTGGCTACGCTCTTGTGGTGAGGGAATGGCAGACATTTTATAAATAACATGTTGCTGTGCTTCTTCCAGGTTCCATTCACTGGAGGAGATGTTCCTTAATGGCTCGATCAAATACTGCTCCTCCTCTGTTGTTATGACACCGTGCTTGTTGGGGAGGAAATCAGGGAAACCGACAGGTTACAAACACAAGCATACAGGGTTGCTGAAAGAAATTCTAGCAAAAGTTCTACCAAAAACACGTGTTTTACATTTCTTCATCATTTTTATTCTACTAAAGGTGCAATCCCCCTTTTCCCCCCCTTTGTTCCACGATGCAGATCAGTTTACCTTGAACGGTCGGCTAAGACAGAACAGGAATTTCATTTAGCAATTGCATGCCGTCAAAGGCGAGGGGCGATTTGACTGCAGACAAGAAGTGGACTTAGTCGCCGTGACAACGCCCACCAGTTTGTGGACTGACGGCACGAGGGCTCCATTTTGGCAAATTCTGCCTTCGCCGGCTTGGAGTTTGGCTGTCGCCATGTTGTGTTTATTTTACAACCGATGAACAAAGGTTTTCATTTCTTGAATGCCGAGGAGGGACCTGCCAATCAGCGTGTAGCCCCGCCCCAAAGCATCCCCTGCTTTATGGTCTGTTTGACTCTAAATTGACCATAATTCACTAAATGAACATCACGCTGTGCTGAAGAAGACTTGAAACTAGAGACCGAGACCATAAGACCGAGTCATTTCCTCATAGACGTCTATGGGAGCAGAGTAGTCGCCCCCTGCTGGTCACTACAGAGAAGTAGAGTCATTTCCTCATAGACGTCTATGGGAGCAGAGGAGTCGCCCCCTGCTGGTCACTACAGAGAAGTAGAGTCATTTCCTCATAGACGTCTATGGGAGCAGAGGAGTCGCCTCCTGCTGGTCACTACAGAGAAGTAGAGTCATTTCCTCATAGACGTCTATGGGAGCAGAGGAGTCGCCCCCTGCTGGTCACTACAGAGAAGTAGAGTCATTTCCTCATAGACGTCTATGGGAGCAGAGGAGTCGCCCCCTGCTGGTCACTACAGAGAAGTAGAGTCATTTCCTCATAGACGTCTATGGGAGCAGAGGAGTCGCCCCCTGCTGGTCACTACAGAGAAGTAGAGTCATTTCCTCATAGACGTCTATGGGAGCAGAGGAGTCGCCCCCTGCTGGTCACTACAGAGAAGTAGAGTCATTTCCTCATAGACGTCTATGGGAGCAGAGGAGTCGCCCCCTGCTGGTCACTACAGAGAAGTAGAGTCATTTCCTCATAGACGTCTATGGGAGCAGAGGAGTCGCCCCCTGCTGGTCACTACAGAGAAGTAGAGTCATTTCCTCATAGACGTCTATGGGAGCAGAGGAGTCGCCCCCTGCTGGTCACTACAGAGAAGTAGAGTCATTTCCTCATAGACGTCTATGGGAGCAGAGGAGTCGCCCCCTGCTGGTCACTACAGAGAAGTAGAGTCATTTCCTCATAGACGTCTATGGGAGCAGAGGAGTCGCCCCCTGCTGGTCACTACAGAGAAGTAGAGTCATTTCCTCATAGACGTCTATGGGAGCAGAGGAGTCGCCCCCTGCTGGTCAGTAGAGATAAAGTAGGTTTAAGTCATATACAGACTGACGCAAAGTCCACCTGCACGAGATGATCGTGCTTCAAACCTCACACGAAGCTTTAGAGATCTGTTCAGAAACTTAGAGACAATAGTAAATAGTAGATAGAGACCCAAATGCCTGAACAGACATGACCGGAGGTAAGGATTCCCTCGCTCTAACGTCCACACGGGCCACACGCAGGAGCTATTGTGTGGCTCTGAAGGAAAGCCTGAAACCTGTGAAGTATTCCTTTAAATAACCAGTACCTTCCCGATGACCCATGCGACACGTTAGTTACTAGTGTGCAGTCAGAGCCAAGTGCTGCTCGTAGAAAACACCACCTCGCTCTGCACAAACCGACAACACTAACAAGTGACCACAAATCCCTCAAAGCGCAGACAGAAACACACTCGATGAGTGCGTGACGTCAGCGGCCTCAGACCGTCCAGACAGCTGATTACATTAAAAGCGCAGACACAGTTTTGTCCATTTTTGGTGCTGTTAGTAAAAAAAAAAAGAAAAAAAAAAGTGAATGCTAATTCAATTTATGACACTCGGTGGGGGTCTTGCCAACACATTTGGCTTCACGTTTTCTCCACACGATTACGTTTGCCAAGAAGAAGCGGGGCCTATTTCTTTCCTTCTTTAGAGTTATTCTGAAGCACAACAGCCGTCAAAACGTCTCGATTGGTGCCGAGAAGCCGGGGGGGGGGGGTCACGCAGCCTGCGGACAGAAGCCCGAGGACCAAAAGCTAAGACGGCATAATCAGACGATCGTTTAACAGAACACGAAGAGGATCAAGTACGATCTCCTCCGCCGAGGACAAAGCGTGATACTCGAATGCTCTTCTTCCTTCTCACCTCGCTCGCAGCCTGCCAAGTGGAGGCAAGCCAAGATCCTGCTAAGCAAACTGCAATTGGTTTAATCCCCGTCCTCCGAGCGAGCGGCTGCCTTGAGGGCACCACCAACCTCGGTCTCTCTCCCAGTTTTAGCATCGGGGGAGGGTGTGAGGTCGGCGGGGGCAAAGAGGAAAAGTTAAGAGAGAAGTAAAAGCGTTGTTTGCGTTTTGCTCACCAGGCCCTTGCAGTTGCTGAGCGCCACCCGGGTCGCGCCGCGCTGGTTCTGCAGGGATCCGACGTAGTGACAGTTGTCCACCGCGTCGTGGCGCCACTCCAGGCCGTCCCTCCCCCAGAACTCCACCGCGAAGTGCTTGGACACCAGGTGGGGGTTGAGCGTCAGGTTGAGGTGAAAGTGCATCCCGTAGGCCGACAGCCTGTAGAAGAGCCGGGGGTTGTGGTGGGGGGGGTCCGGGTCCAGGGGGTCCGGCACCCCGCGTCTCCGCCGGCCCGGCCGGTGGTGCTTCACAGTGTAGCTCAGGAACTCCCCGCTCTCGTCCACCCGCACCGGGACAGTCACCTGGTAGTGCTGCAGGTAGGACAGGAACTCCTCTAAAGACGGCAGAAGGAGAAGAAGAAGAAGAAGAAGAGAAGAACGGGACGGTGAGCATGCGGCTCTGTGGAAAACACCCACCCGTCCACCCGTCCACCCGTCCACGCGCCGTACCTTGAGAGTTGTGCGAAAGTCTTTGAAATTCAGAAGCCGCCATCACCACCAGGCTCAGGGTCCAGGTCAGCGTCTTCCACAAAATTTCCATAATTCGGCGGTGAGGTGTGACATGGGGTGCAGGGTAGAGGGCGCTACAATCGGGCTAGGAGGAGGAGGCGGCGGGTCCGACGCCGCACCATAACGAGTCCACGGGGGACGTGTTCTTGACGTGAAGGCTGTGGTCGTGGCGGGCGGGCGCGTCCAAGGCTCTCAGATTCCTCCCGATGGCGAGCGCCTCGGCGTCTCAGTGGCCTCTGGGTTCATGTCAGCGGCTCGCGGGAAACACCGAGATCCATCAGGCACACCGAGTCGCTCTCAGCCGTAAGCCCACAACAGGAAGCTCTATGCGGGAAGCTTGTCTGGACCGATCCATCTGCGTTCCTGCGGGGGCGAATCAATCAGAGGGTGAAATGATCTATCGGGCTTGTGGCTTTAGTGAGATCATTACTGGTCCAACAGCTGAAACGATAGCCAGTAAATTTCAGGTGAATTATTGAAAAACATATTTTAGGATTGATTTAGAAAGCACAAACACAAACAATTAGTTGACTGACACATGGAAGTAATTATGACAGTGGTGATTAAGGCGGAGCATCTATCAAACGATGGATCATTTCATCTGTGTCGAAGAATCCAAAGAGGTTCAATGTAAAATGAAATAAACCAACAACAGCACTTTCACACATTAATCTGGAGCCAGAAACCGTTGTTTGAGTATTTGCTTTTAATCATATTTAGACCTCTAACTGCTGGTTGGACAGAAGTTGCCAATTTGAGCTCAGGTCGTCTTTTCCCACTATTTTATGCCAACTCATGAACCAATTCATTAAGACAATTCTCATTCTTAAGGATTTTCTCTCAAAGGATTTATAGTTTCAAACCAGCAACAACACAAAGATAATCAATTCAAAACGAAATGGACTGAAACGATTAATCGGTGTTTTTTCTCTCGCGACGATCGATAAATGTTGGGTTCAATCAAACGCGTCGTTTACCTTCAAATCACCGGGAACGAACTCCAGACACGTCAGACGCATTTGTCGCAACGCGCGCGCATCAATCCAACACGCGACTGACAGTTTAACGACCTCAAGCCGGGATTCAACCGCAATAACTCAGCCCGCGGGGATATCACTTTCGTGCACGTCGTGGGTTTTTGTGCGTTCGTGCACGTGTATGCATGCGTGCGCGTGGGTGTAGTGCGCGTGCGTGCGTGCGTGCGTTTTCCCCCTCGGGCTGCAGCCCTCCACGCACACAGCGCTACTTACTTGGCCACTCTGACCCAGACAGTTGGCAGCCGGCCCGCGTGCATTATTACACACACACACACACACACGCGCGCGCGCGCGCGCACGCACGCACACACGAACCCCTCAGGAAAATTCAAAAAAGAATAATAGTAAAAAAAAAAAAAAAAAGTATTAAAAAACGTAAAAAGGCGTCAGAAAGTTGCGGCGGTTCCGAGCTGCAAGGCACGTGGATCCAGCGCGTAAACGTCTCCGAGACTGCAGCGCTTCCACGCGAATCCCTCCATGTATGTAACTATAAATAGATATTTATGTATAAATACACATACATGTACATGTATATATATTGTTAAAGTCTGCTCCCCTGAGAGGATATAAAGCGCTCACACGGGAACCTGCAGGAACAGAAACGGAGCAGACCGATATCGTGCCGCTCGCACCGGACGCGGAGTGTTAACAGGATAGTTACCACGCGCATCTTCATCGTCAGCTCCGGCTCCAACTGTGCGGGGGGGGCGGGGGGGGAGACACAAAGAGAGAGAGAGAGACAGAGAGAGAGAGAGAGACAAAGAGAGAGAGAGAGAGAGAAATAGAGAGAGAGAGAGAGCGCACAGGACAACAAAAAGCAGCTCTTAAGTTCTGCTGTTCTCCTCCTTTCATCTCCTCTCGAGCTCTGCCATCCTGAGCGCCCCCCCCCCCTCCCCCTTTCTCTCTCTCTCTCTCTCACTCTCTCACACACACACACAGACAGCCAAGCAGAAGTGGGGGTGGGGGGGGGCTGTCTTCATAATCTCTGCGCTCTTCCTGGTGGCTTCAAAAGAAAAGCGAGGTGAGGTTTGCAGCGGGTGTCCTGCCACCTCAGAGGGGGGGAGGAGGGGGGAAAGGGGGGAGGTGGGGGGGGCATGCAAACAACCGGCCCTCGTGCTCCCGGAGCTGCTCCTCCTCCCTACGTGACACCGGGTCTGTCTGCACCCTGTTTCTTTAGTCGTTTTTATTTCGGGGGGGGGGGGGGGGGGGGGGGTCGATGCAGATGTGCCTTTCTGCCCCCAAAGATTCAAAGATTTTTTAAATTGTCATTTACACACAGTTTACACCCTGTGTATTGACATTCTTGTATACTTGCCTTTCCGGAAAGCCGACCAATTTTAAAATAAAAATACAAATAAGAATAAGAATACAATATTTACATAAATGTACATGAAATAAAAAATAAAAAATGAGGTAAGGATAAGACGAGGAAAAGTGCAAAACTGAGCAGGTTGTAAAATAAAAAAAACTTAAAGGCGGTGCTGATGAAGGTTAGAAGGTAAACGGATTAATTCCAGGGACAGAATGTCAAACTTGGACTACTTCAGTAAAAGTAGTAATACAGTAGTAATAAGTCCTTATTACTACTGTATTACATAGTATTATTGATGAATCAATGTTTGGTAGTATACTTTTTTCGCTTTTGTTAGTCATGTTGCGTCTTTCATAAAAAAGAGATCATATTCTATAAAATCATCATGAGTTTTCTTAATTTGCAGAAAGTATAACAATATTTTCCTCTGATAAGCAGTGAGATGTGAAAGTGAAAGTATAATGTGGCTTGAGTCCTCGAGTAAAGTACCTCAAAGTATACAGACCGGATGTAAAGTACTGAACTAAAATGACTATGTACTCATTTACTTCTTCCACCAGCTGATAAATACTTAGAAAGTCCAGATGCATCAGCACGTGAGCGCGTGTGCGCTGCAGGTCTAAACCTCAGAAGATCTCACAGGAACCGCCACCATCACCGAGGACCACCGCGAGGAACCAGGGCCGTCTGCGGACCTTAGGGCGCCGCGGGACAACGTCCACGTCGTGGTCTTTCAGCCTGAGACGCGGAACGTCACGCCTGTCGGCGGGTGCCGGCGGGTCCCCGGTGACGTCATGACGTCACGGCCTCGCTGCGCGGGGGAGCAGCGCCGCCGTGCGTCCGCGTCGTTCGGTCAGACTGGCGCCTACGGAACCGGCCAAGTGACGCGTCCCACCGCGGAACTTAAGACAATCGGCGCGCGTCCGCGGAGCGTCTCGGTGACGCGCCGGTGACCTTCGCTCTTCGACGCTCCCTCGTGCGCAGCGTCTTTACAACCGCAGATCAGCGCGATAAAGTGCACGCGCAGAGAAGGCGCGGGACGGATGATGGCGGCGCGAGGCCTCGCTGTGCAGGACACGTGTGTCCATCGGGGACAGCGCATTGACCCACGTGTATTTGAGATGGAGCTTATTTATGGCGTTATATTTGTGCCACAATCCTGAGCGCGTAATTTTAAGTTTTGAGCACAGAGAACTATATTTTAGCAAAGAAAAACATTCCGTGCGCGCAGTTTACTCAGGTGCCCTCTCCACAAACTGGTTTTCTGCGCGCAGGCAGCGGTTGCTGCGCTCGCTCCAACTCTTCACGCTGCGCTCGCTCGACGGTTCACTCACGCGCTCGCTCGAACTGCAGCAGCGTTACATTTGTGCCACAAAACCAACCAATCAGAGAATTAAAGAAGGTCCATTGCGATTGGCTGTTGGTCTCCAATCACAACGCTTCCTAAAGAAGACAAAAACGAGTGATATTAGAAGTCCGACTAGCCACCATCAGACATGACCGAAGCAAATGATGAGAACAGCAAGTGTTTTAATCCAGGCCATTAGCATTTAGCACAAATGCTGCAAACTTCAACAACTCGCTGAGCTTCCGCGATGCTGTAGGTAGTTCTACTAGCGTTGTGATTGGAGACCAACAGCCAATCACAATGGACCTTCTTTAATTCTCTGATTGGTTGGTTTTGTGGCACAAATGTAACGCTGCTGCAAGTCGAGCGAGCGCGTGAGTGAAACGTCGAGCGAGCGCAGCGTGAAGAGGTGGAGCGAGCGCAGCAACCGCTGCCTGCGCGCAGAAAACCAGTATGTGGAGACGGCACCTCAGTAAACTGCGCGCACGGAATGTTTTTCTTTGCTAAAATATAGTTCTCTGTGCTCAAAACTTAAAATTACGCGCTCAGGATTGTGGCACAAATATAACGCCATACTTATTAAGGTTTTAATTTGCATCTCATCGTTATTATTATTATTATTATTTATTATTATTGGTAAAGTAAACAGCTGTTCTTAAGGTCGGGACTAGACGGCCTTTGTTGATGTGAATCAAGAGCATTTATTAATGTATATTAACATATAGTTAAATATCTCGTTTTAATGACATTTCACTCCACACACTTCAGCATATATAAAAAGAAAAACGTCTAAAAATAGCTGTACTGTGTCAATAATAATTATTAGCCGACCTTCGGTCCGCCTGCTGTCAATGAATAACAAACTGCCGACGGGTTTATTAACGGTAAAACAAACATTTCCATCGTTTAGGGCGGAACGGACATAAATATGGTTGAGTGTTTAATGTTTTATCTTCCTCATTTGGCCCTAAAGATCCGACGTGACTCAGCGCCTCGCCACAGAGGAGCGTTGTTGGAGGAAGAGGGAGTGTTTACAGATGCACAATAAAAACGCCACACAAGGCCGGCTGCTCCCACCGGCTATAAAGACTCCGCTCTGAACCGTCCTCCGCCTTCCTCCGCCTCACTCCTCCGGTAAGACTCACGTCTTCGCTGCGTGTCCTTTTTCTGGGGGAAACATACAGAAATTGTGATATTTAAGAACAAAACTCCTTTTCCTCCACAGACCTGAGACCGCCCCCCCCCCCTCCCTCCATCACCTCCATCACCTCCATCATGGCTGTGACCCGTCAACCCGGCAGCTTCGGGCCCTCCGAGTTCCAGACCGGCCTGTGCGACTTCTGCGGCGACTGCGGCACCTGTGAGCGCCGCCCCCCGACCCGGCAGAGAGACGCGGGGCGCATGTTGTGTTTTTAACGTGTTCCCTCGGTTGCTCCGCAGGCCTCTACGGGCTGTGCTGCTACCCCTGCCTCGGCTGCTCCATCGCCAGCGACATGGACGAGTGCTGCCTGTGCGGCCTGAGCATGGCCATCCGCAGCGTGTACAGGACCAAGTACAACATCCAGGTGAGCGCCGCTCATCCCCGGAGCTTAAGGAACCACAATCAGCGGCTCATCTTGTGGTTGGAGCATGTTTTTGTCCTGATTAAAGTTACTTCTGCTTATGATCTTACATCACACCCAGAGGAAGTCGTCCTTTACTTCAATGTTCAAATACTGCGCTGTGTCCTTCAGTCAAAAGCCTACTTTAGTAAAAGTATAATCAGAGGGGTCACCGGATAGCAAAGAGGCTCTAATTGCCTTTGTGTGAAACATCGGGTGATGCTTTTAGCTTTGCTTGTTATTTAAAGGAGGGTGGATGCCGCTTATTAGCGGGAAATCACAAAGGGGCACACCTGCTTTTAAAAAGGATCTAGAATCCTCGAAAGGGTTTTAGGGTGTAATCTTTCACGCGTCTGTTAAAGATTAAACCACAGTAATAAAACTGAACTTCCGTGTGCCGTCCTGAGGAGGATTATCCATTTATAAATATTTCAGGGTTAAATACAAAAATACATTTAAAAGCTTATTTGGAGCAATGCATGGAAACGTAAAGACATCAGCTTCTATTTTTTTTATTTTTTTTTTTTATTACTGCAATCTTTTTTTTTTTCTAAGGGGACTTTTCTCCCAACCAAAACCCTTCCTTAAATCTTTTTAATTAAGTGTACGCCACTAATATTACATGTACTGTATACATATAATATAGATACGTTTACTCTAACCCCCCCGTGTGTGCAGGGCTCGCTGTGCGGCGACTTCTGGGCGGTCGGCTGCTGCCCGCTCTGCGCCACCTGCCAGCTGAAGAGAGACATCGACCGCAGGAAGGAGCAAGGCATCTTCTGATTGGGTAACTAAGTACCTCGTAGATACACACACATTATATATATATATATATTTTGCTTCTGGCGTCATTCCTAAGTATTCCTTGTGTACTTCACTCCTTCAGGATGGCGTGACGGAGGCTGTTCTCGTGTGATCTTTGTGCTCCTGTGAAGACGTTTGTGCGGGACGCTCCCCAGAGGGCAGATCAGCATCGAGATTTACCGCCTCGGTTACAAAATAAAGCTTATCTGATTGAATGTTTGTTTTTAAACGTTATTGCAATAAAAATGAACTCTTAATTGGAATTAGTGGAGGTTGTCCCTGTTTATGTTGCTCTTATTTGCCTGTTTGTTCACTGGTATTTAAGTCCACACCAAAAACCAACTTTATGCAATGTTAGTTTGTCATCTAAAGGATGGATTCATCCGTCCAAGACTTTGTTTTATTAGATACGTTTTCCATAAACCAAACATTCTTATTGTGAGTTGACGCCTAGTTCAAATAAAGCTGGAATTATTGTGATTTTATCACAATTTAAATACAGTTTCAGTTTACAAATAATTCACGTTGCAAGTTTGCAGAGTCTAGAGGAATAAAGCGTTTACATTCTTCACAGCAGACATTTGAGTCTGTCCAACATGGGACTTGAATGATGGCTGCATTCCATTCGGCTGTGCATCAAAGTCAGAGACAAATTAAAATGTGCACGAGGGTGCACTCATTTGCTTGTTCTCATTTCACATCATCGTGTCCTGAATATTCACTCATCTCATCGCGAGCCGCTTCAACCAAAGAACATCGTCAGATGGTCGGGCAGAACCGTGACAGCACGACGCACAAATAACGTCAATTAAAAGGCCCAAAAACACCATAAAAATATATGTGAACTCATTTGTTATTATTGAAATAATTAATATTTGTTTGACTTTTCTTCTTTATCTGTGCATTCATTAGCATCTTCTCTATTTAATATTTTTTCAAACCTAATGTGTTATATTACCTCATGTATTTGGGGATTTTGGCAATTTCCACAATACTCAACCGCATTTCAAAATTGTCACGTGAATGTTGATTCAAATCGTAAAACACCAACGACTTTTGACTAAAGTAGAAACTGAAATGACTCGACCAGGAGCGATTTCTTTCGCTTTCATTTTTATTCTGAATTTCACAAGAGCGGACCGAGAATGTTTTTACACAAAGGAACACTTGACAGATATTGTTGCGTCGTTGTGTAGAAACTACGTCGCCGGTAGTCGGCATGTAGGCAGCAGTGCGCTCAGCACTCACCTGACGGACGCACGGCGTAATAAAGTAATAAAGAGTTTTACGAATATTCAAACAAGTGACAGGACACCAGAAGCCGGGACTCGAGTGTTTGTTGACCAGGAAGACAACACTTTAAGCCAGGAGGGGGACAGTGTGTGTGTGTGTGTGTGTGTTGGGAGGGAGGGGGGTTACTGGGTCATCTGGGTTTCCATCGCCTGAGCAGCCCACTCGGGGGCGGCTGAACGGATCTTTTCTAGGAGGTTGTTGACCTGGAAACACAGAGACTGGATCTGTTTGTCCCAGGTAGGAAGGGCCTCACGGGCTGCCGGCAGGTAGAAGAAGAAAAACAAAAGGACATCAAATATTTTGTGTCGTTCAAAGCGGACTGATACAAGCAGCGGTGAGCTGAAGGGCAGAACAAACGGCATTGTAATCCTCAAAAGATCTCTTAAGGGGGAGAAACAAACGCAGGTTGTTTGTTTCCGTTTGATCATCTGAGGTTCTCAGTAGAACCCATTAAAGAAAGAACAACCCAATATCATGAATCGCTTCATTTAACGATAACGTGATGACATTTTAAGTTTGAATTGAAAACAATTAAAGCTCTGAATGTAAAACTTAGGTGGTTTCGTTGTTCCGGTTCCTTCTGTCTTTGAAACGCCGACTCACTCTCAAAGTGGACGATGCTGTCGATCTGGTCGATGAAGCCGTTCATGCGCCCTTCAGTGATCATCTGGGAAGCGATCTTCTCGGCCTGAAGGCGAACAAAGCCACAAAAACCTCTCAGGATACACCATGAGAAATAAACAGCAACACAAAGAAGATTTGTGAAGCAAAAGCATTGCAGCTTTCTTTTTCAACTGTAGCTTTTGATGTGCATACCCCAAAACTAAAGAAAGAAAGAAGTATTCAACTTTGTGAAAGTAAATAATCGTTTTGTGGGCTTAAAAATGTGTTTTAAAAACATTACAAATGAGTTCATATATTTTTAGAGAGATTAACAGCTGGTCGACCTCCACTAACATCACAATGAAGATGTTCATAATGGGAACATGTAATTACTTAAAGGTATAAAGCTTAATATACATTCACATACAGTAAAGTTATTTCAAAAAGATTGTTTGCAGAAGAAGAAGGTCAACTTAAAGATATTGATCCGAGTGTTGTCTCACCTTGGCGGGGGGGATTTCTAAAAGTGCTCCTAGTTCTTCAAATGTGATGTTGTTGTAGAGTTTGCTAGCGGACAAAAGGTTGTGTTCAATCACGGCTCTGTCGAGGATGCTGGATCCTGTAAGAGAAACCTCACAGACTGAGGGGTCAGATTGAATCATTCAGCATGACTTACACTCAACAGAAAGCATTTCATCATCATCACTGATCACACAATTCATGCCCATGAACACAAAAAAACCATCGGGGTGCCTACTAACAACAATACACCGGGACTCACGTCATGCATTACTACGGCACATTCTGCTCTTCAGAGGAAAATTCCTCTGACACGAAGAATAAATTCCATGGAATTGAACAAACCGTTACACAAACAAAGGACCTTTAAAAGCTCAATCTGTGCACCTGCATTCGTTCACTGCTGATGCCTCTAAAATAAAAAAATAAATAAAATAAAAAAACTTGGAGTGACGCCGAGTGGTCGGTGGCAGGTTCCTTTTTCAGGACGACAGGCCGTTAAACGTGGCGGCACCTTCCCATCATATGAACGACCTGCTGTTCATATGACGGGAACATGGCGATATTCAGAGAGGCAACACTAAAACAACAGACGGACAAATGTACTGAGGAACTTAAACAAAACCCATTTTCCAGTGACACAATACAGAATCCCTTTGTGCTTATTTCTAAAGCCGCATTAAAACACGCAGACTTTATTTAGGACGTTACGCTAGTAGCAAGTCGCTGTGTTGTGCCAGATTCTCAGTAAGGTTAGAAAAAAACATTTACGGCAAACCGTGAAGATACTCATTTACATGGAATATGCAGGAGGAGAAGGAGGGTCCATGTCGCTAAATACCAACTGAGATCGGCTTGTGTGGTTCTGAAAAAGGAATCTGCCACCGACCACTTTTCACACTCGGGCCTGGTGCTAAAACGTCCTAAACAGCATGAAACCTCTGCATTATCGTGTGGTTGAACGAAGTACGTAGCAGCTGTGGTAAACCAATCATCTCCTCTCACCATCTGCTGTGGTGGCTTTCTGGTGAGGCATCAGCATGGCAGCAAACTCCTGCAGCTGGTTTCCTCTGATGATACGGTCTAGGTACATCTTCTCCAGAATACCGTAGGCAGCCAGCTGCTGACAGCGCTCATCTTTAAAAAGAGTGGCCAACATACGGGAACGCTGCTGGCCTAAAAGAAAAGCATCATTTCAGATTTTTGGTCTGAGACACTAAATTTGTAACTTAGATAATCAGTGAAAATGTAAACCTAAGCCAAGTCTTGGTGGTACCTGCAGAAGCCAGTATGGTGCAGTTTAAGGCGTGTTTGAGCGCCTCCAGACGTTCGGTCTCATGGACTATGGACTTATAGGACAGCTCGTTGTATCTTTGTGCAGCTTCAATGAACTTCCTCCTGAAGTCCAGG
This sequence comes from Gasterosteus aculeatus, assembly GCF_964276395.1. Taxonomy (NCBI): domain Eukaryota; kingdom Metazoa; phylum Chordata; class Actinopteri; order Perciformes; family Gasterosteidae; genus Gasterosteus; species Gasterosteus aculeatus. The sequence goes on along the minus strand of NC_135702.1, from coordinate 1,950,590 downwards.
ACTCTGGCATAGCACACCTAACAAGTACAACGCCATCAAACGCTGATTCAAGCAGCTACAGTCGCGTTACAGCAAAGTCCCTGAAATGTTTGATTTAAGCACTAAGTCCCAGCAACGCAGACACAGGCGCTGTACCTTATAGTGTATCTGCAGCTGTTCATTAGAGGACTCATTCTGAAGCAATGAGGCTCTGTTGATGTATGCCTCCGCCTGCACTGGATCATCATCCTCTAAGTAGAGACGGGCAATTTTCAGGTACGTATCCAACTTATAGTCAACATTGTATTGCCTAAGGGAGTAAATGGAAAAAGCAATTTAAATACCTGGACATCCAACAATAAAATGACAGCAAGAAATCTGTTAGTAGCTTGCTTACTTACTTCTGTCCGGTTTCCAGGGGAATACCGACTAAAACCTGAGCTGCATTCCTCCAGTCTCCCTCCTTTTCATAAATGGTTGCTAAGTGCTGTCTGATTGAAGCTACCTGAGGGCACGTAAGAACATTATTAAATCGCACATTTCAATAAGAGAAGGGACGTTTCGATGAAGTAATAATCTGCAGCCAATAGAGTTAACAGAGTTGAAGTGCATTTACCTGTTCCTCAAAGGAGATGACCCTGGGCTGAATCTTCTCCAAAGTGAAGTGATACACTGCTTTAGCTGTGGCGTCGGGCAGGTTGGGAAGATGTGTGCAGAAATCTGTGAGCAGCTGTCTCGATATGACAAGACTGACATTCTCATTAACCACTGTAGAAAAGAAAAATGAATAAAGAAAATGAGGTAACACATCCTACCAACATCCAATCCACCTTGTAGAGAAATGTTGATGACGTAAAAGAAAAGAGGCACTGCATACTCGCTTCAACAAAGGCCTTCAAGGACTCCAGCTGCTCTGCATCTGTAAACTGAATGGCCTTCTCCAAAATTTGTCGATATCTACAAAGGATTTTACAGGTGACAAACAACACCGCTGTTTAGAGGAGACCAATGCCACCGATAAGTAGAAGGTAAACACGTAACATTTCATGTATTACTGTGCACTGTTAGCTAACTGTGTTGCTAGTAAACACCAGTCAGACTGACATGATTACCATAACAGTAATGTCAGTTAGACTCGCCGCTTAGAGGGGGTGTTGGGGGTCGAACAACGAACTGTCAAATTGGTTTGAGAGCAACAAACAATTAAGGTTTAAAACCTAGCTAACGTTAATTGGATGTATTGCTAATTTAGCCGAGTAGCTAACGTTGTTTTAGCTAGGTCCATTGCTAGCTAACTTACTCAGGCGCTTACTTTCTCAATGTGGAAAAGCATAAAGCGGCTATCAACAAGTAATGTCTTTGCTTTCTTAAAATATATAATTGGCGATACATACTTGGCCGCAAGATCTTTATGAGATCCAGTGGAGTTCATTAGCTGTGCAAGCTCCTGCCTCACATCGGTCGCCATTGTCGCCAGTCGAAGTGTCAACGACGGCGGCTTCCGCTGCCAAAAGCACTGCGTCATTTCCGGCTTGAGTCCGGCAGCGAAAGCGGTCCTCCGACAGACACCAGTCAACAAGACAGGAAACATATTCAGAATCTTACTCCAGTAACAGTAAAAAAGTATTACCGCCAGGAATTACAAACCTTGTATCAATTCCGTGCATACGATTATGATGCATTTTTGTGTTCTAATTAATCTAATTAATAAATAAACTAGTTTCTGGGGTTGCAGGTAAAAAAGCGGATCTTCTAGTCTGACATGTACTTTATAGATGCACAAATGTAAAACTGTACAAAAACATGTGTGTTTAAGCACAGCCCTCACCCAGAGGGGATCTATTAAATTAATGAGATTTGATTTCATTCGCTATTGTTTTTTATTTAAGTTTGGAAATATAGAATTTTGATTTCATAATAATCATTAGAAAGAGATTTATTCTTTGTATGATAAAAGTAGCCCTACATACTTGAGTACTTATTGTAAAATACTTACAAATATATGTTTGTACATCAATAAGAAAAAGGAAAGAATAGATACTTTATTATCTTTTGGTTTTGTAATGTTCTTATTCTTCAATGTTAGCACAATAGATTATAATACTGTTCATTAAAGTGCGGAAGGTAAACTGGAAGTCACTTGTCACTTGACAAGTTTAGATTAGAATAGATTAGATTCAACTTTATTGTCATTGCACAGGGTACAAGTACTGTACTGAGGCAACGAAATGCAGTTTAACATCCAACCAGAAGTGTGCATCATTATGGGAATCTTTCCCCTGTTGATGCTTTGAGCTCTACTAACAATATACCAGAGCAAATTCGTTGGTATACAAATGTATGTAAATAGGAGCTTTTGACATGAAAAATAGGAAAGGACTGCTTGTCGTAAGGTTTCTGCCTTCTTCTTAGGATTGTTTGTATGCAGTATCAGTGTTTTAAATAATAGTCTGTACAGTAAAGAATCATTCTACTTTAACTATTATATTTTTATATTGACTTAATAATTAATAATATTAAATACTTTCATATTTCATGTGAATATTGTTATGGGAGAGTTTTTGTACTGCACCTTTAAGTGTTACGTAGCAGTGACGTGGGACGCGGAGGGCGTGGCCTACTCGTGAAATGTCAGGGAGGAATGGCGCTCGGCGCGGTATTTTGAACAATCGCCTTTTTCCCTTTGCTCGTTTTATCTGAAACCGTCGCCCAGCGTCAACATCTGCGGGTGAGCGGGACTTATTTTTTCGACCGGTTCCGCGGGTCGCCGCTCCGCGTCCGGCAGCCGGCCGCGCACTTGTTTTCCACCGAGTGTGTTGAATGTTTGAGATATAATGTTGTGCTAGCTAGCTGCGGCTAGCGAGCTCAGAGAGTTTGCTAGTACAGTTGTCCGTGCCCGCCGGGCTGCGTCCAAGGGGCTCACGGTGAGGATGATGTCGGGGGTTGAATGTGGATGTCCTCTGGTACTGAGTCGTTACACAAACCTGCGAGCTGACACAAAGTTCGGCGTGTACTCACCGACATTTTAATGACATTTCGGGGGCTATTATTATGCTAAGTGACAGTGTTCGATAATTTAAAGTTAAAAGCTAATAGCGGAAAAGCGTATTGAGAGTTAATTAAAGAGTCTTATGTGTGTGTCTGTTTGTGCTGTCAAAACACAACGAGCACAAGTTAACGTTAACTGCTTTATTGTGCGTGTAGCTGCTTAAACATAAACGTCATATTCACGCCAACCTTCCTCTGTTGTTTAGTTTAGAAAATGATCTCGTAAGTTTATTTCGACTTGGTCTAAAATAACAGTATAACCGGTAGGCCGTGCTAAGCTGACCAGTGGCCCCTCGGAGCACCGGCCGTACGGGCCCCACGTCGCACGCACCGGCGAAGCAGGTTGAAGTGCATTGTTGGAGCTCAAGTGATTTAATCCCGACGGATGTCTCAAGTGACAGCAGGAATTATTGAAAGCTAGCATTGTTTACGTTGTCTGCTCAAAGAGTTTGTTTCTTGCTAATGGCGCACGGCGACCACCGGGTATTTATTTCAGCCCCCGTGTATGCTAGCGGTCCTCTCTCCCTGTGGAGAAGTGCATTTCATTGTATTATTTCAGCTCCATGTAAGTCATACAAAGTGGCATTCAGTGCTCACTGTTAGCCGGGGAGCTAACAGAGTTGATGACGAGGTAAAAATGGCGGATCTTTCGAAATCCAACCCGGCCTGAAATAGTAACGCAGCCAGTAACATCTCGTCTTTCTCCTTTTCTTCTCACTCTTTGCAACAAATGGGACCACTTTCGATTTTTGTCATTTAAAACAAATAATCTGTTTGGTGTCTGGATATGTTAGTTTGTGTGTTTGTGTGTTCATAATGTCCGTTTAGTGGATTAATATCCACTAAACCACACATATAAGTGTGCAGCAGGACAATAATGTGGCAAACATTAGTGGAACTCAAACGTGACTCATTTGCCAGTTGTACATATTTATTAGTTATGTAGAACAAATCGAAAACAGTACAAAGTAATAAAAAACACTTTATTGTAAATTGTGTTTATTGCTGTAAAACTGTCCCACATCTGGTTGATATAATTTATGTTTCAAAATAAAGACACCCTGTTTTTAATGTGTTCATCTGAAAAACAAAAACGTTTTCACGATCATTTCCTTACTCTTTTGTCGTTGACAGAGAGCCGAGACTTTGCCAGCATGGATGTGGTGTCGCCGGAGCTCAACAGCCTCCTTCCTGATGAGATCATGGACACCGAGGCCATCGAGGACCTCCCTCCCTCCCAGCCAGGCGGCGGCGCGGTCCAGTCACAGCCCAGCGATGACACGCCGGTTCCCATGGAAACGGATACTCCCGCGGCCTCGGAACATTTGAGCCTCTGTTCGGATGCCACTTCGGCGGAACACGCGAAGGCTCCTCCCACCTCCTCAGGAGCCACACTCAGCATCAGCACCGCAAGTCAGCTTCCCATCTCCATTTCCAGCACGTCGTCCCTTCTCACCCTCAAGCCAGCAATGGTTACTTCCCTCGCCGCGACTAAAACCACAGATAGTTTGAGCGGGACTAGTATCTCTACGATGGGGCTGCAGAGGCTCACGCCTCCGTTCACCATCTCCGCCGCCAACCACCAGATCATTCTCAACAAGGTGGCCTCGGCTCAAGCCACAGAAGCAGCCAAGTCCATTGGCAGCCAGCCGCAGGTCTTCAAGCAGGAAGGACAGAAACTTTTGGTGACGACCATAGGAAAGTCGGGGCAGCCGATAATGTTGCAGGTAGCGGGCGGCAAGCCGGGCGTCTCACAGACTTTAGGAGACCACAAGTCTCAAGCGCCGCAGTTTAAAGTGGTGACTATTGGTGGGAGGTCGGAGCTGAAGCAGGTGGTGGGGAGCGCTGGGAACCAGTTGACCACATTACAGGGCCAGCAGCTGAAGGCCGTACAGGTAACCCTGGTTCTTTTGTATTACAGTGCATTTATTTTATTGTTTGTTTGAAGCGTTCGATAACTTGCCAGATATTTGTGTTAAAGACATTTCTGTTGCTACTCTTAGCTTGGTTAACAAACTATTTACAAAGCATAGTTTGGTGTTTGAAGAAGAGATGAATCATTATAGTAATATCAGTATTGTACTTTATGGACCAGACAAGTAAATAATCAGCACCCCCCCGTTTACGCGTTGTCATTCTGCCGTTGAGGCCTGACGACAAGATACTGTTTGATAAACATGCACAAAGATGGAAACATCTTAAATAGGAGCTTTATCCAAAAAAGCAATAATGATAAACCTGAGAATATGTACATTGATTAAAGTAAAGTCGATACGTTCAATAAGTCAAAGGTGATTGTATTTTCTAGTGAGTACTACATTATGAGGTGGACAAAGGAGTTCTGCTAGGATGTTAATATCAAAAGAAGTGAGTATTTGAGGCATATACACCATAGATCTTAGAGGACAAGGCAATCGTAACAATAACGGCAATGAAAAACCATCGACTGTCCATTCATTTCTTTCTCGGATGTCAATGAATATTCTAAATATGTTTATTATGTAATTCTTAGGTATGTAGATATTTTAAATATAAATATGCATGTTATGTCGGGTATCCGTTTGCTTTCTTATTGACAAAGTGGGACAAAAGTATATTTTTAAATAGCGCAAACCTTTTGTGTAGGTTTTCTTTTTTTGAACAGAACAATCACCCATTTTGTTCCTCTAAGTCCTTAAACTTCTTGGCAGGCAGATAAACGAGTATGAAACAGTATTTTCTGACAGGGATCTGTTTGTTTTTTTTGTCTGATGTTTAAGTCACTACAGTTTGTGTGTAAACTTGTACTTACAAGCTGGCGTTGCATCACACCATCTTCGGGTCGAACATTCCCAGCGACATTTATTTGAGTGTATGAATTATTTGCACATGAACCTTAATGAATCCCTCCACAGATTGCTACAAAGACCCCCGTATCCTCAGCTGCACCCATCAAGTATATCATCACCAAAACGGTCAACAGCAAAGGTCTCAGTCCTCAGACCTCGGTGTCCCCCGTCATCACCGGTGAGTTCATGTTGCTGTGGTGGGACCATTGCACGCCGGCAGCGGTCTGAACTCAGCTGATCTCTGAGGCTCTTGCTCCCTGTGCGCTCAGGTCGGGTCCTGACTCAGACCTCCCCGGGGATTCCCTCGAGGACCATCACTCTGTCTGAGACGCTCAACTCCAACATGCAGAGTATCTCCGGCAAAAAGATCGCCATTTCCCCCCTGAAGAGTCCCAGCAAGGTGAAGCTCCACACACACACACACACGTCCTAGATGAGGAATCGTCTTGTGGATCAGAGTGACGCGTGTTGTCGTTTAAGCCTCCAGTTTGTAAACGTTTAACGTGATGTTTTATATTATTATACTTTCCCAGGTGACGGTGGTGTCCGTGGCGTCCCCGACCTCCAACGCCACTCAGAAGTCGATGACGCTGCCCGTCAACGTGGCACTCGGCCAGCAGATCCTCACGGTCCAGCAGTCTACATCTGGATCCCCGGTCAAGCTGGCCACCGGCCAGAACACGGCCCAGGTGGGATGTCCTGCTTTCCTCCAGAATGCACGCAGTAACCTTTGTGAAAGAAAGCGGGCAACATTTATTTGCACAAGATTTCTCAATGTGACTTTCTATAAAAGTACTTTTCAAATGTGGAGATTTAACTCGACCATTGAAACGTTTTCAGAACATCAAACCAGTGCAGTCTGTGACCATGGGAGGAGTCGGCGGCTCCCAGTTCAAGACCATCATCCCGCTGGGCTCCCAGCCCAACGTGCAGCAGATCCAGGTCCCGGGCAGCAGGTTCCACTACGTCCGCCTCGTCACGTCGACCACGGCCAGCAGCTTGGGGCATCCCAGCGGTCCCAGTACCAGCTCCCTGCAGACAGGTGACCTTCTCATGGTTTTATACCGGTGCCAACGGGGGAGGGGGTCCTTTGCTGCAACTCAATGTGTCTTGACGTCCCGCAGCCAAACCCATGGTGGTCGGCACCGGAGCGGCCCGCATGTCTGTCGTCCCGGCGCAGCCCGTCAAACAGGTAGCAGCTGCTTCCGTGTCTCATGCAGGGTCACGGCTTTGAACACGGCAAATTAAGCCAACGTGTTTCATCAAATCATTTTTTGACTGATTTATTTCCTGCAGATGGCGCCGAAGCCCTTGACCTCGGGCGCGGTGGTGACCACGGCTCAGACGCAGCAGCGCCTCATCATGCCGGCGACGCCGCTCCCGCAGATCCAGCCCAACTTCACCAACCTCCCCCCGGGCACCGTCCTGGCCCCGGCGCCGGGGGGAGGGAACGTGGGCTACGCGGTCGTGCCGGCGCAGTACGTCACGCAGGTTAGTAGCAGCTGCACAACATGTGTGTGTGTGTGTGTGTGTGTGTGTGTTTGTTGCTCGTTGATGTTCAGTGTGTTCTGATGTCTTTCTCTCCTGTAGCTCCAGCAGACGCCTTTCGTCACCCTCGCCAGCAGCTCCACTTTCCCAGCGCCCGCCGGCGTCCAGACGCAGGCCCGACTGCCACTCAACGGGTAACGGGGGGCCCTTCTTATCTGCCCAACAGTTTGCTCTAATATTTTAAACTCTTCTGGTGCCCCCGATTGGTTGAACGTGCTTTGACTTGACTGTAACCTCCGTAATACGTTGATTGGCTCGCAGCTTGTCGCCAGCGGAGACGACCTCGAGGCCGAGGAAGCCGTGCAACTGCACCAAGTCGCAGTGTCTGAAGCTGTAAGTGCGGCCTTTGATGGTGTCTGTTGTGTGTTGGAGGGTCCGGTGGGGGCCGCTGACTCGTCCTCTCTCCGCCCGCAGGTACTGCGACTGCTTCGCAAACGGAGAGTTCTGCAACAACTGCAACTGCAACAACTGCTTCAACAACCTGGAGCACGAAACGGAGCGACTCAAAGCCATCAAGGTGAGGGAGCGGGGGGGGGGGGGGGGGGGACGCCGCGATCTCCAGCCACACCGACGGGTCAAAGTTACAGCTGCGCCTTTTCTTTTCACAGACGTGTCTGGACAGAAACCCGGAGGCCTTCAAACCGAAGATCGGCAAAGGCAAGCAGGGCGAGTCGGACCGCCGGCACAGCAAAGGGTGCAACTGCAAGCGGTCGGGCTGCCTGAAGAACTACTGCGAGTGCTACGAGGTTGGTCCTCCCTTCACGCCGCCCGGACGCCCTCCCTGCGCCTCCTCCCGCTTTTTTTAACACGTTTCCTCTGTTCCACCTCCCCGAAGGCGAAGATCATGTGCTCGTCCATCTGCAAGTGCATCGGCTGCAAGAACTTCGAGGAGAGCCCGGAGAGGAAGACGCTGATGCACCTGGCGGACGCGGCGGAGGTGAGGGTGCAGCAGCAGACCGCCGCCAAGACCAAGCTGTCGTCGCAGATCTCCGACCTGCTGATGAGGACGACGCCCGTCATCTCCAGCGGGGGCGGGAGGTACGGTGACTCTACAAACTATTTGTGTTAATACTTCACCTCTTTGCCGGGCTGTGTAAACGTATAACGTATTCTGAATATCAGTTTGCTGATGACGTTGTGCTTTGCCCCCCCCTGCCCCGCAGGTTGCCGTACACTTTTGTAACGAAGGAGGTGCTGGAGGCCACGTGCGAGTGTCTGCTGGAGCAGGCCAAGAAGGCGGAGCAGACTCACCAGCCTCAGGTGGAGGCGGAGAGGATGATCCTGGAGGAGTTCGGACACTGCCTCATGAGGATAATCAACTCGGCGGGGAAAGCCAAAGCCGACTGCGCCTCCATCAACTGCTAGCTCCATGTCTGCCCCTGGACTTAACCCCGCTGTGGGGGTGTGTGGGGGGGGGCGGAGAGAGGCACAGAGACAACCTGCGGCGTCTCCGTCCTGCAGGGAGACGGCAACAAAAGGCAGAACGGCCAGGCCTGAAAGTAGAGTCTCTTCCTCGGAGTAATAAACATGGAACAGATGTCTGGGACAAACGGACGGAGCTCGTCGCCTCTGAAGGACCTTCAGAAGCTGAAGGCCCCGCCCACCCCCCAGAGAGCCCACCCCCACCGACCCAATCACCTGGCTGTGATGGACAAGAGGGAGCGAGCGAGTCACTTCATTTCCTCACAGGGCTCTTTCAAATCTGTTTGTCTTCTTCCATTTTATTCTATTTTCTTTTAGCTCCCCCCCCCCCTCACACACACACGTGTAACTTTTATGTAACCATTTCAGGTTAAAGTAGACAAAAAGGATCTTTTTTTAAATATTTATTTTGTCACGTATCAATATGCAGCGTATAGTGCTGCGAGCTCTTAATTATTAACCGAGGCTAAATTTATTGAATGAAAATGAGTACACACGTAATTTATTATCCACTGCTCACCCGCCTGCTGTACCCTAAAAACCCAACGCTGGGGGAACCAGTAAAGATCGTCTGCCGATGGTCCTGCCTGCAGGTCCGTGGACCCCAGCAGGTTTCACACGCCGGGTCTCATGAGTTCCATTCTGACGTTTCACAGCAGGAAAAGCACAAGAGGGGATTAATAACATTATCTTTTACGGCCCGAGGTCTTTGTGAACATCTGGCCTTTCTGGTTCTTATTTGGAGTCCAACATGAATTAAATGAAACTCACTTATCGATCACATCATCCTCAGATGTTTGAAATGATAGCGTTGTCTTTTGCTATTTGATTCCAAACCAGTGAGAATCAAAGAAGACAAAACGTGAACACATTGGTGAAAGTTCATGTCGGATCCTTCAGCTCAGAGGCGGATTTAGAACATAAGTGTGTATCATCCGGTGTTCAGAGGCTCCAAACCCAGCAGAATCATTGTCGATGTAATTTGCATTGGTGCTTTTCCTTCTATGACGCTTCAGAATATCTGCTGTGGAAAATGTCTGAGACTTCTTGTCGGGAACCAGTGTTACTCTAAAATGTCCAAATATGCAAGAAAAAAAGTGCATTCTGGGTAGGACAGTGTGCTTCTCTTTCTTTCTGCCGATGGCACATGAACATGCATTTGTGGTGGGACTAATATTTGCATTTCTAAACAAATTTAACAGTAATATGTAAAATAATGATTATATAAAAAGGCACAACTATCCCTTTAAGTTGTTTTTGTTTGTTTGTTGTATTTGTTTAATGTTCACCCATGTAGTTAATTTTGTTTACACAAATTAATTTATAATGTCTGCTCCTGTACTTTAAACCAGCCATGCCAGCTCTTCAGCCACACGTTTACTAACCACAGCAGTGTTGGTGTAAACGTGTGCCCCCCCCCAACTCTGGAACAGTGATTAAACTATATAATTGTTTTAAAGCTGAAACGGTGTCTGTTTTCCTTTTTAATTTACTTCCATCATATCAGCGTCATAATGGCTATATGGTTATAATGACTTGTTCTGTGAGGCAATCTGTCACATGTTAAACGTCTCAGATCACCGTGCTGACGCTCACTAAATCAGCACAAAGTTCACCCATTATATAATATGTAATGAATATATTATATCATTGTGGCGAGCTTGGCCAGATGAATGAGACCGGAGACTTGAATTACTTTCACTGCCTTTCCTGTGTCTTGTACGCCACAAGACCCCAGAAGATAGACACTATATTAAGGCTTTGAACACACAACTTCACCCACAGCCATACTAAGTTGGGTCATGGTGCCCACGCTCTTACACAGTAAAACTAACAGTAACATTTGAGCACAACAGAACCTAGAAGAACACATAAACTTCGACCGGGGTCCGTAGTTCTCGCCCGAACATGAGGGCAGCAGGTGTGCGTCGGCTGGACTCCTGCAAACCTCGCTGAAGACCTTGGACTCAAAGTTCCGCCCTTGGTCGCTGTGCAGCTCAGCGGGGGCCCCGAAGCGGGCACACATCTGGGTCGGCCCCTTCTGGGCAGTGCAAAGGTCGCAGCAGTGCACATACAGCTTTAGGACGTGGGGGCGGAGTGTGAGGCACCAGCAATTCTACAAGGTCGCGTCCTCTTTCGGGAGCCCTCCACCTCCGGTATATGTAGCGTGTGTGTGTGAGAGAGACCGACCGACCCGCCAGGTGGCGGTAATGCACCTAGTGATCCTTATGAGATCTTAAATTCCACCAAAGAAGAAGAACGCAGTTACAAATGGAGAGAAGTAGCACGCGGAGGTCCTCGCCCAGATGTAAGATAATATGATTATTTATATTCTGTTTAAAAGTGTTGTATAAAAGGTTTTGCATGATTACTATTTTTGGTCGCAGAGGTTTCTCGCGCTTCTCTTGTGATGATGATGATTATAACTTTTAATGAGGTTTCGCTGATATTGAATATCTGCACCTGAGATAAATCGATATATACTTTATTAATCTCCAGGCTGACATTAAGTTTTGTTAAATACTTTAATTGACTTGATTCGATTCAATACTTCATGCATCTACTACAGTGGTGAATTGGTGTAATTAGCTCCAGACGTCACACGAGCCGCTGCGAGCCGCCGACCACGTGGCCGCCTCACCAAACTCCAGCTAAAATGTGGTTGTTTAAGTGTAAAACGGATCAGTATTCAATCGACTCAAACATTTTCTGAAACTCAATCCGCATCTCTTCCGTCCCGCTTACGCGCTGCGGTCCCGCTGGTTGTCGTTTTCTGCTGTTCTCACCATCTAACTTGCACTTTTATTCTGTTTCACGTGTTTTCGTAGATCAGCCGAAGAAGCTCCGTTCCAGTGAAACGCGGACCTGAGACGCATGTATGTGCTGCAGCTCTCTTGTGGTTTAGTGAAGTGAGAGGCCGTCCCAATGATTATAACAATCACTACCCATCTGACCCATTCACATGTGTGGGGGAGATTATTCATGAGACGTTGAATGAGGGTTTTGGCACTAACTTTCCATATGGAGATGCTGGTGCTGCTGTTGTGAGACTAACATCTGCATTCTTGTTTCAGGGTCACCCTGCTGAAGTAAAAGGGAGAGTTCTCCACACGGCTACATCTACATAAACTGGTTTTGTCTTTCTCTATTTGAAGTCATTCATCACCAAATAAATACAAATTAAAGAGGCGTTGATGTGTGTTTTGTGGAGTGCATCCATTCAACTGAGATTAAGGCTTTGTAGCTTGTATACATAAAATGTTACGGTATTTTTATTAGCATCTCCATTAGAAGCCAACTAACATTTCAGTAGCAAATATTGTACCGTTTTCTTTTTTTTGTGAGGTGACGTCCACATTACATCACTTTATACTTGTATTGTCCTACAATTTAATTATTTTTATTGATGTGGAATTACTGTGTTATTAGTGTTAAGTATGCTGCATGAATGCACTGGTTTTATATCAACACAATAACCGTTGACCTTGGGGATTGTTGATCATATATGTAAGTAAATTACATGTTGAATTTAGGAAATAAAGTAATGTCCACTAAAATATATATATATATATATATATAATTATTTGGATGTAAAATATTCAGTCAGTCGGTCTGGAAGTCAGTTCTTCCAGTTGATTCGGATTTTGCTTGGGAATACGTTTGATCTAACGTTAATATATAAATTAGAAGTTTGAATACTTGGCATGCTAGCAGGGCTTAGCTAGCTATAGTTAGCTTGTAGGCGGTGGAGACCATGTTAATTAAGTTAGCATGCTAAAATTGTAGACGTAAAGCTAGTCTGCATGCTAGCAGGGAAAACTATAGCTAACATTGCTCGCAGTTTATACCCTTAACATCAAAACCGGCCTGCCGTTAATTCGTTATTATATTTCTATTATATTTACCATGTTCATAAGTATTGTATACGAGCTACGGCGTGTAGCATGTACAACTGTCAGCTAGCATGCTAGCAGAGCTAGCAGCGCGTACGTCCCCCCCCGGAAGCTGTTCCTCTTCTTCGTGGCAGGAGGAGACGGCTCCTAGTGCCACGTTGATGGAGACCAGTGGGGACGTGGAGCCTGTAGCCGGTACCCGGTAGCCTCCTTCCGCTCGAGTTTCTCTACGGACGACGTCCACAACGCAGAACCGAACAGGGAACCTGCCCGGGCGGAGGAGTGTTCGCCACCTAGTGCGTGTCCGTGTTCACGTGAGACGCAGCGAAAGAAGGGCAGGTAAGCGGCTTTAGTGAAGGAATCAGACCCGTGTGTAACTGTCACGTCTTCAGCAGGCAGCTAGCAGACCAGAGCGACCCCCCCGCCTCCTCTGCAGCCGCAGGACGCGTTGTACATTTTTCTAGTGAAGCATTTACAGATAAAGTGACAGAACCGCAGGCGGTTTTCCGCCCATTCGTCGCCTGTCACTCGCCAATGTCGTCGCCGCGGGGCTTTCGGTTGTTGTGTCAGCTGTTAGCACGCCGCTAGCTCCTCCTCTGCTTTTAAGTTTTAACACAACGTGAACCATCGGAAGAATTCTCTTTCCCCAGAGCCTGAACAAAGCGACGCGGGCGTGATTCTGGGCGGCGGGGTCAAAGTGCCGTTGGGCCCTTTTGTGTCCTCATTACAGCAGCGGGGCTCAGTGGCGATGAAGCGCAACACAAAGGTGTGAACACGACCCGCGACATGCAGGAAGCTCCACGTGCACCGGCTAGTTTCATCTATTTGCACTCTGTCTGCAGTTTGCATCAGTGATGATGGTGGATTCAGACCCTCTGTTTGTTTTGTTGTAATTCAGAAGCACCACAGACGTCCTTCAAAATGTGCAATATTGAACATTATAACCTTTGTGAATGTAGGATTTATGACAGCGCTGTAGTACTTTAGGCTTGGTCTACATGCACGTCTACATTGAAAGTTGTTCCTTCTGTTACAATCGAAGAGATGCAACAAACCCCTGTTTCTGCGTTGGCAAATGAAGTGGGTTTGTTTCAAAACGTGTGTCTTTCTACTGCAATATTGTTCCTCATGTTACCACACTGCTTAACAAGGACACAGCGGCAGGTCAACAAAGAGGGGGTTGCGTACTAAATACATGACGGCGTACGTTGGAATAACTTCAACACGTGCTGTGGAATCCGCTGCGATGCCTCCAGAAGCCACAAAGTAAATGTTCCACCTGGTTTTGTTTTTTTCTGCAGGATGAAACTTAAAGAGATCAACCGCACGGCCATCCAGAGCTGGAGTCCTGCACAGCAACACCCCATCTACCTTGCGACAGGTAAGAGCCTCACCTGCACGGCTCTCACTGGACGTTGAGTAACTCTCAGGAACAATTGTGTGTCTTATTTTACCGTATCACACACAACAACAAAAGGAAAACAATTTGTGTAGTTTTGGTACAAAGTGTGTGAAGGTACAAGAGCAACAGTTTAGACTTTCAGCCCTTTTTAACTTTACATCTACTCCCTAATTATTAAGGGTTTCTGTCAAATAAAATGGACCCTTTCAAACATTATAATCACGTGTTTCTGCAGAAGAGCGTCTTACTGTCTCAATAAAACTATTTCTTTAAAATAGTTTGCTTGTTTTAGTGCCCTTGTTACTCCTCAGGTGAGCATTCTTATGTGTGGTATTTAGAAGTTGGATGAGTGAGGGCGGCGTACGCCCTAAAACTTCCCGTCTTCTCTCTACAGGAACATCAGCCCAGCAGCTGGATGCCTCCTTCAGCACCAACGCCTCCCTGGAGTTCTTCGAGCTGGACCTGACGGAGCCGTCTCTGGACATGAAGTCATGCGGCAGCCTCTCCTCCTCTCACAGATACCACAAACTGGTGTGGGGTCCCTATGGGATGGACTCGGACGGCCACCCGTCCGGGGTCCTGATCGCCGGGGGGGAGAACGGCAACGTGATCCTGTACGACCCCGCCAAGATCATGGCGGGGGAGACCGACGTGATCATCGCCGAGAGCGAGAAGCACACGGGGCCGGTGAGGGCGCTCGACGTCAACCCCTTCCAGGTGAGATCCGGTCGACCCCCCTCGCCTCAAATGTCGTGTGCGTGCAGCTAAAGAAATGCGCAGGCTCATTAAGCCGTTTTGTTGTCTGTGCTGCAGAACAACCTGTTTGCATCCGGTGGGAACGAGTCTGAAATCTACATCTGGGACATGAACAACTTTGGCTCTCCGATGACTCCGGGACCGAAGACTCAGGTCAGTTTCTCTCACTCTGTCATCAATATATCGTATTATTTACCACCATCATGAAATAACTTTTCTGCATAATAACATTTTTACAATCAACACATGAAACAATGAAGACACTTGACATGATCGAACAAAAGGTAAACAATAC
Organism: Gasterosteus aculeatus; assembly: GCF_964276395.1. Lineage (NCBI taxonomy): Eukaryota > Metazoa > Chordata > Actinopteri > Perciformes > Gasterosteidae > Gasterosteus > Gasterosteus aculeatus. The sequence goes on along the minus strand of NC_135702.1, from coordinate 1,935,419 downwards.
TTCCTACCTTCCTAATAATACTACCTCTTTACTTAAGATTCAATCAAACATCTTCTTCTTTTAATGAAATGAACCAAAACACTGACGAATGAGGAAGATCTTGGGTAGATAATAATCACAATAAATATGAAGGCAAACGGAACCTTAATCTCTGACCTGAAGAGAAATCTGGGTGATCGATCGATGGATCCTTTCTTCTGTCAAAACATGACGTTCTTCTTTTTCTGAATCATTGGAGTGCTTTTTATTTTTCGATCAAGTTCGCATTTCTCAAAGCGCAATGAGCACCGTCCTGCAGTTTGCACGCGTTGTGATGAGGAGAGCTCGTGCTTTCTGTCTGGCAGCCCCTGGAGGACATCGGCTGCGTCTCGTGGAACCGACAGGTGCAGCACATCCTGGCCTCGGCCAGCCCGAGTGGCCGAGCCTCGGTGTGGGACCTGCGCAAGAACGACCTCATCATCAAAGTCAGCGACCACAGCAACCGAGTACGTCGCTGCCTCCGCTCCCGGGTTCGGTCGACTCCTCCTCCTCCGCTGCTGTCCGCCCGCTCACACGTCCTCTCTGTTGTTGTTGTTGTTGTTGTTGTTTAGATGCATTGCTCCGGTCTGGCGTGGAACCCGGAAGTCGCCACTCAGCTGGTCTTGTCGTCGGAGGACGACCGGATGCCGGTCATCCAGATGTGGGACCTGCGTTTCGCTACCTCTCCTTTCAAGATTTTAGAGAACCACACCCGGTAAACACGGCCCATCAATTCGGCGCCGGCGCGGCGTGACTCTTGTAACCGGCCTGTGGCCTTTCGAAGACGTAACCGTCCTGTTGTCCACAAACAGAGGCGTCCTCTCCATCGACTGGAGCTTGGCGGATCCCGAGCTGCTGCTGAGCTGCGGGAAGGACAACAGGATTCTGTGCTGGAACCCAAACACGGCCGAGGTACAAGTCCGCTGTGAAAAGAGACCAGAGTGCCGCCGTCGTCATTTTCCTCCTGATGGGGTCCGTGGATGTAGCTAAAAGTAACCCCCCCCCCAACAGGTGCTGTACGAGTTGCCCACCAGCAGCCAGTGGTGCTTTGACATCCAGTGGTGCCCCAGGAACCCCGCGGTGCTGTCGGCCGCCAGCTTCGACGGACACATCGACATCTACTCCATCATGGGAGGAACCAACCAGGCGCAGAGCCAGAGGCACGCCGACCAGGTGAGAGGATCGGAACAGAATCCATCAACACAACATACACAGCAACACCAATAAGATCAGAATGACAATAGAAACATTCTGACTAATGTTAATAACCGCAGTGATTGAAGCTTTAATATTTGCATGAATTGATATTTTGCAGCTGTTTTTAGATGTTGTGCATGCTTCCTTTTTCTTTCTCTCCATCCGGAACTTTGTCTCTTTTGATACAGATCAGCAACTCGTTTGGGAACATGGATCCCTTCGGCACCGGGCAGACTCTGCCCCCGCTGCAGCTGCCCCAGACGGCCGCCCCGCCGCTGACCGTCAACCCGCTGAAGAAGCCCCCCAAGTGGATCCGGCGACCCGTCGGAGCCTCGTTCGCCGTGAGTCCCCCGGGGTCTTTTTAAAAATGTAGTTATTACTGTTCCTGCTGGTTTAACCCCCCCCCCCTCTGGTTCAGTTCGGTGGGAAGCTGGTGTCTTTGGAGAACACCAAGCAGCAGCCCCCGTCGCACGTGGTGCACGTCAGCCAGGTCGTCACGGAGACGGCCTTCTTGCAGCGCTCGGACCGGCTGCAGGCCACGCTGAGCGCCGGCAGCTTCGTGGGCTTCTGCCAGGAGAAGATCGACGTGGCCGAGAACGAGTTCGAAAAGACTCTCTGGTCCTTCCTCAAGGTGCGGAACTCCAGAAGAAGACCCTTCCTCCCAAAAGTAAAACATTTCACTAAGTAATGTTGTGTTATTTGGTTTTCAGGCCAATTTTGAAAGCGATGTCCGCAGCAAATATCTGGAACTTTTGGGCTACAACAAAGAGGATCTAGCGTTAAAGGTGAGCGACCCTATCACTAATATATATATATATATATATATATATATATATATATATATATATGAGTGAGTCAGATCTCATGATACATGTGTAATTTGTATTTTGTGGTCAGATTTCAGCAGCTCTGGAGGAAAAGGCCGCTGATCCTCCGCAGGTGAGAGCGTTTAATCTAAATAGTTACTCTGGAGAAGATGGACCCCCGTCTCGTATCCGTCCGTTAATTATGAATCCAGTCAGAATATGTTCGTAAAGAGACGGCTAGCGTAGCTTCCTAAACTCATATGTGTGTGAGATAAATCCACATAAAACAACATTTATTATCTGAACTCAAGCAGAGACTTAAGCGGGTCGTGTCTGTTGTTTTGGTATAAAACCGAGAAAAGAAGAAAATTGACATATATTATATTTAAGCGCCTAAAAATGACTTTTTATTATTATTAAAATAGTTTCAACTTGTCAATTATTGGCTGCTAGTCTACTTCAAATGGTTCTGTAGCTGCTGAGAAGCTCAGGACAAGCTCCACGTCAGGGTTAAATGTTCCTTTGACCTAAATCTCCCCTCAACATTCAGGCGGAGGTTCCCGCTGCGATCTGCCTGCAGCCGCTACCTGAACTCAGCATCGCGCCGCCCGCCGACTCCCCCGAGGCGGCCTTCGACGTGATCGCCGCTGCAAACCTTCAGCCGGCGGCCGCGGGGGGGCTGGACTCCGAGCCTGAGGCTGAAGACCCAGAAGAGGCTCCTCCGAGCGGACCGGAGGAGAAGGTGGACCCGGTTCCACCAGAGGAGGAAGCAGCGGAGGAGGCGGAGGAGATCCCCTTGGAGGAGGAGGTACACCGTCATCACTGAAACTCCTGTTTCATCTGTTAAAAGTCCCTCCGCACCACAGTTGACACACAAAGGTCATGCAAACAAAATGTACAGACGAAGAGTAAAGCAAACAGCAATAGACTGACCCTGTGCATAAGTCAACGTTCCAACAGAACGCTGAAAATGTGTTTCTCTGGTGCTCCCAGGAGGATGCGGCGGCGCCAGTGGAGGAGGAGCACAGTCCTCCCGAGGACTCGGAGGATCCGGCTCCGGCTCCGGCGCCGACTCCGGCACAGACGGAAGGAGTCAGTCTCAGCGTCGGTCAAGGTAACGACGTCACAGCGAGTTGTTTCCGCACTGAGCGGTCAGCAGCCGGTGAGCAACACAGTCCTGCGTTGCCACATAACAGAGCTAACTGCTAACGGCGCATCGGCTTGCATGGTGATGCCGTTCGGTTTCATTCAGTAAAAATGTCTCCTTGTGTGAGATTCCGTCATGTTGTAAAATGTTCTTTTTGGTGTGTTTTTAATGGTAATCGGGGGGTTTAACTTTTTATTTAATTTTTTCTGCAAGATGTGGACGGGCTCATCACGCAGGCCCTGCTGACCGGAGACTTCGAGGGAGCTGTGGAGCTCTGTCTCCATGACAACCGCATGGCAGACAGCATCATCCTGGCCATCGCCGGCGGGTCCGAGCTCCTGGAGAAAACCCAGAAGAAGTATTTTACAAAGACACACAGCAAGATCACAAAGGTGAGTTGTTGTTGTTGTTGTTGTTTGATGAAGTTATTTTCAGCGATGATGCAACTGACCGCTTTGTCCCTGCAGCTGATCAGCGCGGTGGTGATGAAAGACTGGCACGACATCCTGAAGACGTGTGACCTGCAGAACTGGAAGGAGGCTCTGGCGGCGGTCATGACCTACGCTCAGCCCGAGGAGTTCTCTACCCTCTGCGGTGAGTTCAAGGACAAAGTTTAATTAAACTTGGTTTAACGTCTCATCTGTGAATTTGTTCACTCTGACCGAACTCGTCCCGCTCGTCAGACCTTCTCGGGGGCCGGCTGGAGGCCGCACAGGACGCCCACCTGCGAGCCCAGGCCTGTCTGAGTTACATCTGTGCTGGAAACGTGGAGAAACTAGTGTCCTGCTGGACCGCCGCGCAGGACGCACACTGTCCACTCTCCCTCCAGGTGCGTCTCATGAAAAACCTTGGACACCTTTTTAGGGCATCATCTCTGTCCATTTTTTTTTTGCTAGTGTGCTAGTTTTTGCTAATGTGACCCCTGTTCCCACCCCGCCAGGACCTGGTGGAGAAGGTGGTGGTGCTGCGGCGTGCGGTGGAGCAGACCCAGCGCTCCGGTCCCGCTGCTATCGGCATCCTGCTGGCCGAGAAGATGAGCCAGTACGCCAACCTGCTGGCCTCGCAGGGCAGCCTGTCCACCGCCATCACCTACCTGCCCGACGACGCCGGCCAGGTACGTGACACACTTGGACCCGGACTGGACCCGAACTGGAGCCGAACTCTGAATAACTGTTTGGGACTTTAACGCACCAAAGTGTTACTGAGCGGGAATCTAGCTCCCTTTTTAGCAGAAATAATGTTGCTATGCTGTTTTTAAGCTAACTAGATAGCTAATTAGTTTGCTAAATAACTAACTAGCTAACAGCTAGCATTAACTAGCTCCTTCAGCCGCATTCCCCTCAGCTTTGATCTTCACAATGTAGCGTTGTCTGCTAACCGTTGAAGTCGGACTATGTTCTCCTTTTGACCTTGACAGGCCACCGTACAGCAGCTTCGCGACCGCCTCGGCCGGGCTCTCGGGCAGCGAGCGGCTCCGGCTGCTGCCGCTCCGGTACAAACCCAGAGAGCTCCGACTCAGCCCCGGCATCAGTTCGCCCCCGTCCAGCCCGCCGCGGTGCCTCCGCCCGCCGCAGCGGCTCCGCCCGCTGCCTCCGCCCCGGCACAGCCGCAGTACTACCAGCCAGTATGTTCCTCTGACTTCCACACGTGCTTTCATCTCCTTCTGCAGATGTTTCCTTCCATTAACCAGCATCTACAGGTCACGCTCCGCCCATTGGGTTCCCACATCTTAGCCTTGTGAAAACATACAGGAAGCGGCTGGTTAGAATAACAAGGCGTCTCTTTAAAAACCTCCAGCGTTTGCAGCCAGTCGCCGGTGACGGACTCTTTCTGCTGCACATCTTCATCGGATGTATCGGAAACTTGTCGTGGATGTAAATGTGATCAAATTTTCCCCCTCTCATACGGTGAAACCACCTCGCTGCTGTTGTGTCCGTCCCCTCCGGCTCGGGTTCAAATCACACGCTGATTCCTCATTGAATTGTTCCCGAACGACGGGATGTGAAGCGGCTGCATGCCCGGAAAAATCTCACTACCCAAACGTTTGTGTAATTTGAACCCTGGCTCTGGTCCCACGTGTGTGTGTGTGTGCATTGCGGTGTATTTGGTACCCCCCCCCCGTCCCCCCCCCCCCTCCCCTATGCGGCGGCCATCATTGGTTTGTGCCGTGTGTCTCTATGTGCTTCAGGTGAGGGCTGCGTCCACTGTCACCTCCTGGAGTAACCAGACTCCCACAGCCCTCCCCAATGTCCCTCCTCCTCTTCAAGGAGGCAGAGCCTCAGAGCAGCAGGTACACTGACCGCCCACCCAGACCCCCGCACGCACGCACGCACGCACGCACGCACGCCGCCTTTAGCCACGGGCGTCTCCGTTGATGGGATCAGTCACAGGTGGCGTCCTCTGTGGCTGCGACGCTTCCTGTTGATTCTCTTTTTACTCTTAGTCTCGTTCTGGATACGCTGCTTACTCGTCCCTTTGACCCCCTCGCTCGCTTATATCTGCTGCGCAAAGGATTGTGGGTAATAAAAGCATGCTGAGTTCCACGCTGCAGACCTCCTCGATGTGTGGTGCAGACGGTTAATACCAGTTCTCTGTATTTGTGTGTGTGTTTTTTTTAAAGGCGGAGCCTCCAAACTCTGTGTACGGGATGATGGCGCCCTCCTGCACAGCCGCCGCACCTCCTGCCTCCTCCACCCCTGCGTACATGTACTCCCACCAGTACCAGCGTAAGTGCAGCTCGGGACAATCTTCAATATGGGAAGAAAACCTTAAGCAACTTTGTCTCCTTAAAGTGTGCGAGTGTGTGTATAAAGAAAGAAAAGTTAAACTTAAAGACTTGTCTGTGAACTAGCACACAAAGACGCAACCTTTTTTGTTTTATCCTTCTTCTGCGCTCCGTCACTAACAGAAGACGAGAACGAATAACTTGAGTTTGTATTTTCTTCATATGAAGCTGAACTTAAATCTCCAGCATGATCTTCACTGTTCTGTGACGCTGCATGACGCCGTCAGTGTGACATGCAACGGCGACTAACCGCATGTAACCTGTGTGACCCCCAGCGTACCCCCAGGTCAGCCAGTACCCACCTGCAGCTGGGGGGGGTCCTGTCTATCAGCCTCTTCAGTACTCCTCCTCCTCCTCCTCTGCTCCTCCTCCCGCAGAGCCGCCCGGCTTTCTCTCTCAGTACACGCAGCCAACATCTCCGGTCTATCCCGGACATCCTCCCCTCAGCCAGTGCCCGTCCTCCTCCCCTCCCTCCCATCCGCCTTTCCTCCCCTCTTCCTCCTCCTCCTTCTCCTTTTCCGCTCCTCCGTCCTCCGGAGCGTCTTTCCAGCATGGCGGGCCGGGATCTCCTGTGTCCTACATGCCTCCTCCTCCACCGGTGGGATTCTCAGGTACAAAACTAAGAAAAGTGCTCACAAACTCTCGGCGGCGGCGCATTAGTTGGCCAAACGGGGGGGGGGGGGGGGTCCCTCTGGCGCTCTCTGCCCCGCTGCTGCGAGCGCCACACGGACTTATTCAACATATTAGTGTCAGTGTGGGAAAATAACAGCAGCAAAATTATAAAAAGAAAAAATGTTAGAATTATTTAAAAAAAAATGTTTTGGGGGGAAACGCACATAAAAAAATATATATATATATATATATATATATAAAAATATAGATATAAATATATATATAAAAAAATGTTTTTAATTATATATTTTATTTATATATATATATATATATATATATATATATATATATATGTTTTTTTTTGTTGTTTTTTTTTAAATCAGAACTTCCCTTTTCCCCATCATAATAGACTTCAATGCGGTGGTGTGAGAATGAGTGAAAGGACTTTATTTTGTTCCCCTTCAGGGCCTCAGAACGGCTGGAATGATCCTCCGGCCCTGAACAGAACCTCGAAGAAGAAGGTGAGTCGGCTGCAGCTCTGCGGTCTGTCGGTGTGAACGCTGCACGTTGGATACAAACACACACATATATGTAAATAATAAATAAATAAAACGGGACGTCTTTCAGCCGGCTGCGGTGAGCTACACCCCTCCGACCCCCATCACTGCTCCCATCATGGCGCCGCTGGGCGCCGCCCAGCAGGGTCCCTCTGGGGCTCCTCAGGCGATGGGCCAGGGGCCACACGGAGCCCAGGTCCCCTACTCCGGCATGCACCAACAGCACCACCAGCAGCAGCACCAACAGCACCACCAACAGCAGCAGCTCTCTCCTCCAACCATGAACCCTTCAATGCCCACGACCAGCATGGAGGGGGCACCAGGAGCTCCCACTGGAGACGTCATACAGGTACACACCTGCACATGCAGGATTAACAATTGAACATAGATGCTAGCAAAGGTCGAGAATACCACGTAGTTCCTTATTCACGTTGAGTTATCCCCGAAATCGAGGCTTTAATGAAAGTGTGGTAAAGTGGACGTAGCCTTCATCTTCTCGCCCTGGCGAACACTTCCAGCCTCTGCAGTCCATCCCCGCGGAGAAGATCATGAAGAAGCCCATCCCCGAGGAGCACCTGGTCCTGAAGAGCACGTTCGAGGGGCTCATCCAGAAGTGCTTGGCCGTGGCCACAGACCCCGTGAGTCCGCTCGCTTTGTCTCCACCTCCAGTCCGCCGCCGCCGCCTCGCGTTAGATGTGTGATCGTTTCTTCTTCTCCTCACAGCAAACTAAGAGGAAGCTTGACGACGCCAACAAACGTCTCGAGGCGCTCTACGACAAACTCCGGGAGCAGACGGTGAGTCTCCCGCCCCGACGGAGGGGAAATAGCGAGCGTTCCTCAGTGGCAAAAAAATGCATTCAAATCATCATCATCGTCATCATCTTGATTTGCAGCGAATAAGCAATGAACCTAAACGCCGTTTTGCTCCCCGCAGCTCTCTCCCGCCATTGTGGGAGGCCTCCACAGCATCGCCCGCAGCGTGGAGTCCCGCTCCTACGCGGAGGGCCTCAACATCCACACGCACATCGTCAGCAGCAGCAACTTCAGCGAGACGTCGGCCTTCATGCCCGTCCTCAAGGTGGTGCTGACGCAGGCCAACAAACTGGGGGTGTGAGCGGCCTCCCCGGCTCGGGAGCTGCTTTCTTTATTATTATTTTTTTTTCCTCTTCTTTTTGGACGAAGTATTCCGAGATGTATGAAAATCCTGTCGAGTTCTTCTCTCGTGCCATTGGCGTTCTCTGACGGCGAGCCGAGCTGTCGGCCGGCGGTGAAAGTGACTTCTGAGAACATAAAGGAACTAGAATTGAATTGAGTTGAATTAGAGCACCGCCTCAGTCCCACAGGTCACACTGATCGAATATGCAATTAATGTAATGAAGCATAATCAAATTTAAGTAATCAGAGATTCAAATTTAAAATGTGCTAAATTTAAGGAAGGCAATGCTTAAGTGTATTTGATACGCAAAGAAATTCGAATAAATATGGAATTTAGAGAACAACTTAAGTAGGAAAAGTTACAGGAGATTCAGGAATTAAAGGGTATTTCTATTTACTTGTTGAGACGATCAAAATATATAAAAGAATAACGCTCATCTCAAATCATTTGGCATTAAGCAGCAGGGCGTCGTGCAAACAGTCATTTAGAAAATGTTTTATAGTCTTTTAATGTTTGTGCACTACATCGATGCTCTGCTACCTTTTATCATCCATGATTACAGGGAATTCCTCCCTTTTTAAAAGTACAAACACATGCTTTATTGTCACATTACACAACCGGGCAGAATGTGTTTTTTATTTTTAAAACGTGGCATTATTTTAAACCAGTAGTCACACCCACAGGCAACTACAGCCGAAAGGAGGCTTTTAAAAAAGAAAAGCACCGTATGTGTCTTTTGTTGGTACTTTGTTGCCTCTTTCTGCCGTTAGCGGCTTACTTTCACCTCCGGTGTCACTCCGTACGACTCAAAGGACCACGATGTAACCGGCGTGAGGGACGATGCAAGACGCCGTGCAGACGCTTCATGTCTTATTTCAGTTTTGTATCGTTTATTTTTTTAGTGTAATCACGAGGCTCAGCAAAGTGCAATGGAGTTTTAAAAAAAAGACTGCTTTTTATGGAATATAAAGTATGCATGTTTAAACGGACGTCTTTGACGCATTGGAGGTAATTAACGGCTAATTAATCTGACCTCGGAAGCAAACAGGAAGTAGACTTGTACTTGATTTTCATTCCAACTATGATGAGGGCTGTAGTTTGTTGTTAATAAAAGGAAAACAAGTCTTTGTTTAAGATCGACTACATGCAATATTTTCAATAAATAGTATTTATTTACAACATGATGTTGCTGCGTTTTGATTACTTTTGCTTTCATAACAGTTTAAATATAATGTGCATGACACGATGCGCCAATGATCCACATGCATTAACAATCCAGTAATGTATGATTCTGAAATTCTTTTAATGCTTCTGCTTTTGTAAACAATATTTTAAATGCAGGACTTTTACTTGTAACAGATCAAGTTCACACTGTAGTGCTCGTGCTTTTACTTAAATAAATGTATTCTCACATTAGTGGCTTTTACTTTGAAGGGTAGTAGACCGGAAAACCTGCCTCTTGAATTGAAGTCGTCTCTCACCTGCTGAATGAAACGACGACATCGTTACACCTTAAACGGCGGTTCCGTAGCGCACATTACGCAGTTGGATTTACGGTGTTTACGTCCCGGGAAAAGAAACACGTGAGACCGGTGAGGCTTTTTGTACCGACACTTTGCGACAGTTATTACATGTTTACGCACCAACTAGAATGACCTGTTTCCTACCTGTGTTATAAAGGTGAGTTCTGCGGGCCCAAGTTTCATTTTGAGGGTGTTTCTAAAGTACATATTGAAAACAGCGGCTCCTTAAAGGAGGAAAGATGTTAAATACATTGTAAAAATCTTGTATGTTCTTTAAAGGAGACCAAATATGAAATACTGATGCATAAAAACCTAATAGGTTGTGAAGCTAAAGCTGCTTTCCTGTTTATCTTGGCATGTTTCTTTAAACGAAGGATGCATGACTCTTCTTCTGTGGTGTTTAGAGGAGGCAGGATGTGGACCTGCAGTCCCTGGGCTCTTCTACCTCCCATCTACTCTCTTCTCACTGCTGCTGGTCTGTGGGCCGTGTGAGTGTCACCACACACAATACGCACATCCAGAGCTTCCTATGTTTCCTGTGGGGTTCAGTTTAATCTCTTAACCGGTGTGTCAGTGTGGACGTGTTGTGCCCAGGACGCTTTGGACGGGAGTCAAACACATGAAAATTGTGTGGGTACCACAAAGAGACGTAAATGTACCACAAGGAGACATAAAGCGTCTTATAAATGTCTCATAGCAACGACTGCAGAAAAATGCTAGAATACTACAGAAAGAGGCCGAATGAAGAGACTTTAAAGGGCTACGAAACGACAGAAGATGGCAGTAAATGATTTCTGTGTTTACATTTACTTTGCATGTGTTGCATTTGAACAGATACTTTTTAGCTGTCGATGAGGAGAAGATTGTCCCGCTGGGCTCAAAATACAGGTAATGATTAAACAATATAGAATATTGCATATGATGATTTTTTTCTTCATGTTTGGATTAATACTCTGTTTCTTTCCTTTTTCTGCAGGGGCAATGGATCCTTTTACCCTCCGTACATCAGGTACACAATCATGCAAAAAAAAAAAAAAGCATAGTTTTGCTTTATTTTGGAGGAGCCAAATTTAAAATGTCGTCCTGTTTCCTTCGTCTTCAGCATTGCAGGAAACTTTCCACCCGCCAGCTGCATCTTCAGCGAGGTCATGAACCTGGCGTCCTTTGTGGGTGAGATTACAATGCAGGTGTGTTGACTTCAGCCAGATGTTTGTTGTTGTTTATCTTCCATCCGCATTCCAGGGTTCGTCATCGCCGCCCTCAGGTACCTGCAGCTGAGGCAGAAGATGGACAAACAGTGGCTGAACGTCGGCAGCCTGGCGGCTTTCTCCGTCGGCTGCTTCGGGATGACGCTCGTGGGAAACTTCCAGGTGACGTGAACACGCGCTACGTGCACGCGCGCACGCGGCTATTTGACGGTTGGTTTTGGTTTCAGCTTTTCACCGAGGAGACGATGCACAACTTCGGCACCTTCCTGACGTTCATCCTGGGGACGCTGTTCTGCTGGGTCCAGTCCTACGTCACCCTGAGGGTCAACCTGAGGAACGAGGGGAGGAAGGCCGCCGCCCTCCGCTTCCTGTTGTCCGGCTCCATCACGCTCTGCATGATCCTCTGTATCCTTTGAGGGGATGGGGTTAAAAATTGCATGCTGGGAGTTTTCTTCCGGTCGTTTTAGTGGTGTAGTTTGTCGTGTTGTGTATCCATCGTCGCTCCTCTGCAGGATCTCTCCCTTAACTCTCCGGCGGCAGACTTCTCGCTGATGGCTCAGGGGCTCCACGTGCACGCGGCGCAGTGCCAGTGGGCGCTGGTCATGTTCTTCCTCGCCTTCCTCGCCACCTTCGCCATCGAGTTCCGTCACAGCCACTTCCAGGTGGTGTGCACGGAGCGCTCGGCGTCCCGGCACCAACCGGACGGGCTGTAGGGACCACGGAGACGCAGTTATTGCATCCGAGGCCGTTTCACTGTCACCATGGTTACCGCTTCATGTCGCACTTTTTATCTACAGGCAGAAAATCAGCCGAGTTCATGTTTTCTCCACACGCAGACGTTCTATAAATCTAAATGCAAATACGACCAGTATGAATGAAAATTCAGCAAAATGTTTTATGGTGTTTCAATCTTCGAGCTCTCGTATCAACTGATTTGTCATTAAAGCAGGTTTTCTAATAAAAACGGCCTCATGTGATTATTAGAGATCGGATCATTCAACTGACATTTTAAACTTAAATTCTTTTTTGAAGAGTTTAAAAATGGAGAAAAGTCTCGCTCAAAAAAGTACTTAGAAGAGAAGATGCATATATTTGAGAAGCAAAGAGCATAAAATTGGATGAAACCAAATATTTGTGTTTCTATTGTTTCTCCTCCACGATTAGATTTTAGATATACTTTATTTTGTTAAAACCTAAAGGCTTTATTTCCAGAGGAGGTTTTCTTGAAGGAACTCTATATTTACGGGCGGCACGGTGGCGTGGTGGTTACCACTGTCGCCTCACAGCAAGAAGGTCCTGGGTTCGATTCCGCCCAGTGGCCTTTCTGTGTGGAGTCTGCATGTTCTCCCCGTGTCTGCGTGGGTTCTCTCCGGGTTCTCCGGCTTCCTCCCACAGTCCAAAGACATGCTCTGGGGATCAGGTGGATTGGTGACTCTAAATTGCCCGTAGATGTGTGAATGGTTGTGTGTCTCTGTGTAGCCCTGCGATTGGCTGGCGACCAATCCAGGATGAACCCTGTCTATCGCCCGAAGTTGGCTGGGATGGACTCCAGCCCCCCCCGCGACCCTGTGTGCAGGATAAGCGGTTTGACAATGGATGGATGGAACTCTATATTTACTATGAAGTAGCTTAGCATAAAGAGTATAAACGGGTGGAAACAGCTAGCCTAGCCTCATCGTTACAAGATCCACCTACCAACATCTCAGAAGCCCACTGACTAAGGATCTGTTTATAGAACAGACCACTGGGGATGATTGAGAAAAGTAATTCAGGATTTGGATCCTTTAAGCGTTTTAGATTTAAAGGCTAAAGTATTAAACATTATTTTAAGACAGTTGATCCCAAACATTTGGACTGAGGGAGAAACAGACTCCTGTGAGACAAGGCATTTATTGGAAGCTTTCATAGCATCGTTTCCGGAATAACACCAATTATGTTTCACAAACACACAAATCCTCATTTTGGCAATTTGTTGCATTAACTTTCCAACACCAACGTTACGAGGATGGCACATTTAAATAGACACCATTAACCGAGCAAACTAGTTAAGACAGTTTGAAATGACAACTTCCTGCCAGCAGCTAGTGCTACTTGCTACAACACTACAACAGGTAAACGGTCGAGTCACTGGATTGAACTTTGCACACCTGCAACACGTGTGTGTGTGTGTGTGTGTGTGTGTGGAGGGAGAAAACACATGGATGGGGGAAAAAAACTGTTTACACAAGTACAACACATCCAGCTGGAAAGTGTCACCAGTGGAGAGGTTTGGGCAAAAGATCACCGGTTTTATTTTTTGCTGTCCTCTTCCCGGCCAATCGAGTGGTTCAGTGAGTGACGGCGCTCCGTGGATCCGCCTCCAGGGGCGGACCCGTCCGATGGTTAGCCGTAGCCGCGGCAGCATCTCCTACACTTCAACTGCCACAAGCAAACACATGAGTTGCAAAAAGGAGGGAGGAGGAGGAGGGCAAAAAGAGGGGAAGGTTAGGGGAGATGGAGTCAGAGGCTGCGGCGGCGGCGCCCCCTGCCCCGCGTTAAACACGTCCCGTCACTTCCAGCTGGCTAAAGGAGGTGACCAGGCTGTAGTGGGACCGCTCGTCATCCGTCAGCTCCATGTTCCCGGGCCGGACCACCAACACCACGTTCATGCCGGCTTCTTCCGCCGCCTTCGCCTCTGCAAGTGACAACATCACACGACTCGTTCACATGGAGGCGCCACAGGGCGTCTTCTTAGTGACAAACACACCGGTGCATCTTTACCCCGAGTGATGTCGGTCAGGAAGGTGATCTCCTCCGTCGGACAGCCAATCCGCTCCGCAATCCTCTCGTAGCTTTTACCGTCCACTTTGGCTCCTATACTGGTGTCAAAGTGACCATCTAATAGCTGAAAGGATTTGAATGTCAACATTAACAACACCGCCATGAAAACTGATAAAGACAATGAAATGGTTGTCTAATAAATCAGTGTCTTTGTATGGGAACATCTCGACCTCCTGAGGAGCATAAACACTGTACTTACATCTAAAACATCTCCCTCCACCGAGTATCCAAACAGAAGTTTCTGTGCCTCCACGCTTCCAGACGAGTAAATGAACACTTTTAAGCCCTGACTTCTCCACCTTCTGATGGACGGAGTCACGTCCTGGTAGACCCTGTCAGCAACGACACATCACTCAGAAGATGAGCATCAATTTCATATCCTAAAGATAGATCTCAGATACCAAAACGCTGTGATTAGTTAGAGAATGGTCTGTTATTATTTTCACTCAAAGGTTTCAGAATATAAAGAATAATTGGAGGTCAATTATGTTTGACATTTTTCTGACTAAAACTAAAATGAAAGAAATCTGTAACTTTACTATAATAACTTTAGAACACTTGATTGCATGAGGCCTCCTTGGCCAGCAGACGACTCGTGTCTTCTCGTTCTCTTCCTGGAACCTCGTCACGTCATCACTGCGGTTTCAACAGAGCAGCATTTTGAAGCGAGGAAGAGGAGCAGTGTACTTACTCGCCTTTGATTCTCCCAGAAGCATACGCCGCCCGCCACATGTGACCCTGGATCTGTTTGAGTGCTGTGGACTTCCTGTCTGCTGCCATCTGCCACAGCACATTATCCACCACCTCCCTGATGGCCTTCTCCTCGTCCGTGTGCACCGTCTGGTCCACGGTGTGGACGGGGCACGACCGGTGCTGCCTCATGTCCTCTTCGATCTGCAACGTCAAATCAAAGCTCCGGGATCAGGAGAACACCAATATTCCACTTTCTCAAACGAGATCATATTTGTTTAATACTGTTGGAAAAAAACTGCTAACTGAATAAGCCACCACATTAAAGAATAAATGATTGATTTGGTTTATCAATTAAATAAAAGTATGGATAAGTGATTCATAGTGGGAGCACTGTTACAACGACATGCACGTCTCCCCCTCCTTCACGCTCCAGGATGTGGCCCATTAGAGGCCGTTAGCAGGAAGAAATTTGCTCTTGATTCAATCTCGAGAGCTCGACATCCCTATACCTGTTTCTTTAGCAGATGAACATCTTGTTTGCACTCGTCTTCCTCCCAGTGATTAGACAAATACTCCTCCAGATGCTCCCGGATGTACGGAAATAAGATATCCTGAATAACACAAAGTGGGGTCATTAGATGGATCTGGCTCTTTACAGGATGAAAAATAAATAATTCAGATACAGAATATGCAAGTTTGTATCCGTTAAAATCAAGGTCAAGTCTCTTTTATTTACAATTCCTTTATTATTTTGTGGCTTTGGTGCATAAAATGGTGTTGAATTTGTGTACTTCATAAATATTATGCTGCGTTCATGACAAATGGGATTAAGTAACATCTGGATGGATACTACTTACAGCTGTACACAGCTGGTTGTGTAAAACAGTAAAAAGTCTGATGTTTTGAATAAAGAAATATTGCAATACATTAATAATAACAAGTTGTACTATTAAATTGTACTCACTTAAAAACAAAAAGTAAATAGCATTATATCTACTATTTTAAACTCTAGTGTGTTATATATTGCTTTATTTATATTAAATTATATATATTATAAAGTGTTACGTGTTATATCCCGGTCAGTTGTCTCTTAACCGATTAAAATAGCAATAAAATTATTCACTTGTAAAATTACGACAACTCTTGTATGACGTGAACGCGGCATATGGTCTGTTTTTGTCGGAAAGTGACTAACGTTAATTAAATATTCTGGACACTATAGCTTAATTTTAAACGAGTTTGGTGCGCAAAGCAGTCAATGATGAGCAGGAAAACATATAAGAATATAGTGACACTGTGGTTACATTAAGGCATGACTCTGCTGTGAGTCCACAATGGTCACACAGCATCAAGCTAAAGCTGCTGACAGTCATCTGTTAGCATGGCCGTTACGAGCCGTTGCACACCGCTAGCTACGTAGTTAGCTGAATTAGTACGCTGACGAACTACTGCTCCGTCTAATATAACTTACCTTGACAAATGTGATTGGTGTTGTTGTTCCCTCGATATCCAGCAAGAGTGCACTGGTACAAGCAGGAATTGAAACAGTGGCCATTTTTGTTTAGGAGAGTCTGCAGCTGGTTAGCTGACGTTAGCTTGTAATTAGCAGCACCCACAGCGGTGAAGTAGGTCGGCGCTCCTCGCTGGTTCTCGAACTCCCCGGGACAGGTGAAGCGGAGCACGGCTTATCCGAGCGCTGAGAGACCTACCACCTGGTCCGCTGTTGTTGGTCGCTAGCTAGCTAGCTGTGCTTTCCCATTAAAGTCGCAGCTAACACACAACTGACTTGAGTAAAAGAGGGCAGCGAGCACACATGTTCAGACCTGTCAGCTCGCGCTGCCGCCCGACAGGGGCGCTACTGAGCCCGTCTCTGCCGACAACACGCGAAGAAGAAGTGACCGGAAACAGGCGGCGATGAAAACAAAACGACGCTCACAAATCACCCATAATTATTCCTTCATGAAACACAAGTTGTCTGAATTTAGACCAAGATTACAATTTAAGTAAATTAGGAAAACTAGACAGATCGAACAGATAAACTCCGTGAGTTAACATCTTACGATATATGACACCAACATATTAGCTTACCGCTAGCTGCTAGCAAGCAAACTAGCTTAGCTGCTGCAGACGACACGGCTTAGGCTTTAGCGACAACTTAAAAGGAAAAAAACAATGTCGGACGATTATGAATTCAGCGAAGATCCGACCATGATGCGAATGGAAGAGGACGGGGAAGCGACCAGTGATGACCCGATGTCCGCGGCCGGAGACTGTGGCCTGATGGGGGGCGAGGCCGAAGGGTCCAAAATAGACGCCAGTAAAAACGAGGAGGATGAGGGGTACGGTTCCATTACACAGTCCTTAGTTCCACTAGTTCCACACGTCCAACCCGCGAGCGGTTTACAGCGACAGACCACAACTTGTGATGTAAACACCACAACAAGAGTCTGGGTTTCCAGAGGTGGAATGCTAATGGTTACATTTACTCCATTACTGTACTTAGGTACAACTTTGAGGTAATTGTACTTTAGTATTTCCGTTTCATACAGAATCATACTTCTTCTCCACTACATTTCCGAGGTAAATATTGTACTTTTTACCTCACTACACTAAACCGACGGCTTTAGTTACTTTTCAGGTTAAAACCAGATGTTGTATGTTTTTTATGAACTGAAGGATTTATGTGTTGATGTTGTATGTTTGTGATAAACTGAAGGATGAAGCATTCCTCTTCTTTTAATTCTCAGCTTAACAAAACTCTTTTAAAATGCGAGAGAAACAACACAAACACGTGATGATCTGAATATGATGCATTGATGTAGATAAGTAAGGTTTTGGTTATTTTAATATTCGTGATTCCACTTTATGGTATTTGTAAGTGTCTGAATACCTCTTCCCCGTCTCGTGGTCCATAAACAAATGGTTTTCTCAATCTGCATTGTGAGTTGTGATTTCTTTAAACGTGCTGCTTTGTCAACAGGAAGATGTTTGTTGGGGGGCTCAGCTGGGACACGACCAAGAAGGACCTGAAGGATTACTTTTCCAAGTACGGAGATGTTGTAGACTGCACCCTGAAACTGGACCCCATGACCGGCCGCTCACGGGGCTTCGGCTTCGTGCTCTTCAAAGAACCTGAAAGTGTAGACAAGGTGCAGTGGTAAAACCAGTGTTTAAGTCATCTGTAAATGTAGTGCTACGTGCACACTGCTGACGAGTATCAGGATATGGGGGCCGAATAGGGAATACGTCTTGTGTTAGTCCTGCATAATGAGAACATACTTAACTCTACGACCTGATGTCATCTTAATAGAGGAGAGGAACAAACTCTGCTGTCACTATTCTCTTAAATCCTTCTTCTCTGACATTTAATATAAAAGCAGGTTAATGATAATTAACATAGTTGAAGACCTGTGAAAGAAAATGGCTTCCCAGCCTGATTCGGTTTGTTATTTACTACAAACTACCACCTACGAGAAGTTGTAAATTACCACCGACAGTTTATCATTCCATGTGACCTTGTCTGGTCTGTTGTTGTTTTTTTGCAGGTGGTCACACACAAGGAACATAAACTCAACGGAAAGGTCATTGACCCCAAAAAAGCCAAAGCCATGAAGAACAAAGAGCCTGTGAAGAAGATCTTCGTCGGTGGTCTGTCTCCAGACACTCCTGAGGAGAAAGTCCGAGAGTACTTCAGTACCTTTGGAGAGGTATATTTATCTACGTCATTGGCAGCTTCAGCTATAATTTGGAGCTGTGCCTCATTGGTCATTCATTTTGATCCGTGGTTTCTCGTTTAGAACATAATCACAACACATGTCACGTTATTTTCTACCTTTGTTGGGCAGTTGGAGTCAGTTGAACTTCCCATGGAGAACAAAACCAACAAAAGAAGAGGCTTCTGCTTCATCACATTCAAAGAGGAGGAACCAGTTAAAGGGATCATGGAGAAAAAGTACCACAACATTGGACTAAGCAAGGTGCACACTCCTCTTTCCCCCCGTCGAATGAAACACTGAGACGTTTGTATTTGATGACATCGTCGCTGGGCGGCTAAAGCTGAACTGTTATTTTGTTTAGTGTGAAATAAAAGTGGCCATGTCCAAGGAGCAGTACCAGCAGCAGCAGTACTGGGGAGGGAGAGGCGGATACTCGTCCAGGTCGCGAGGAAGAGGCGGCGGTGAGTGGAGTAAACTTTCCTGTGACATTTAATAAAAGAAAGAATATGTTAATAATTCACCTTTTTAGAGAGAATTTATGTGTGACCTGATTCATTTAACCACCTGAATTTCTTAAAACAAGTTCCAATGCCCCCAGATGTTAGTTTAGCACTGGTTGTCATTCTCAGCCCGCAATAAAAGCCCTAAAAATACCTGAAACATGAAGTAAACGTGGCTCCGTTAAGATGAAATGAGCTTCATCTTCTTGTTTTGTTACTTTCAAACGGGTCAAATAGAGGCTGAAGAACACCCGCGATCAACAGTGTGTCCGTTTCACCGCAGGTCCCAATCAGAACTGGAACCAGGGCTACGGCAACTACTGGAATCAAGACTACGGCAACTACGGCAACTATGGCAACTACGGCTACGGTAACCAAGGCTACGGAGGCTACGGCAGCTACGGCGGCTACGACTACCCCGGTTACAACAACTACTACGGATACGGCGACTACAACAGTGAGTGGCGGCGACTCGGCCCCTGCGGCTGTCTGCCGTTCGGTCTGAAGTGATTAATACACCTGTAATCAGACGTTGTGCCACGCGTGTAGATCAATCCGGCGGATACGGCAAGTCGCCGCGGCGGGGCGCTCACGCCAACAGCTACAAGCCGTATTAACGGAGGACAAGCGCTCGTCTTCAAGTAGGTACGTGGAGACGGAACTACGGCCTCCTGCTTTGAATTGAACGTAGTTACATTTACTTTGCTGTTTGGTAACGTTATGTTTCATTTTTTCTCTTGTAAATTCCTTTTTCTCAGCACCGTCACGTGCTTTTCAGTAGTGGTAACATAGAGGCCGCACACTTGTGCCGATTATTTTAACAGCCGGCCTTCTGCTGCCTCTTTTTGCACCTTCTTTCTTTTTGTTTTCCTTCTCTTTTTTTAACTGTAACGTTAACAGGTAAAGTACTACTACAGTAAATGGATGTTCAAGGAAACAGAAAAGGAAGTATGTTGTCTCCTAACTCTGACATACCTTGTTTGTACCTGCCAGCGGAGCTTCCTTGCAGGCCATGAGCTGACTCCCAGATACTCTCAGGGCCGCTCAATGCGGACCGGGTACGAGAAGCATACGCTCTCGAATGCTGCCATTTGGTATGGTCTTCCAACATCCTGTATCCGCATTTCTAAACTAAACAATATGGGACACGTCCAGCTTTGTCATCCTTCTTTCCATTTTTTAATTTCTTTGCAACTGTTTGTAATGTAAAACCTTAAACTATACACATGTAATTGTCGTTTTTTACAGGCCCTTCGCCCACAAGTAATGATTATACACATGAGAAAATAACTATTTGCTTTTCAAAGGATACGTACAGCATTCTCTGGACTTTCCAGTTCCCATTGTTAACATATGCATTCCTAATCGTATCTAAATGCTTGTTCTTTATTGATCTCTTGTAGCCAGTAGTCCATGAGCTAAAACCTGGTGGTATTTGGACGAGCCTGTGTTTGGGGGAGATAAAGTGCTTTACTTTGTCTACATGTACTGCTCTGTTTTGTGTTACTCGCAGCGATGGGAAAGACTCCTCCTTTTGTTAATCCTCCTGTAACACATTTTCCTCTTATAACCTTTTGTAAATCAAGAAGTTTCCAGAAAATTTGCATGTAATGCTTTCTGTAATGTGTACTTTTTTTGACCAATCAAAGGTTTTTCTTCCATTTAGTATTTTGACACTTCAGGATTTCTAGCTTATGGACTAACTTTTTAAAATGTAAAATTAATTCTTCTCAGTTTGTTTTTTTCACATTGGACATTTTAAACACGGGGGACTCCTGTTTGTTTTTGAGTTGACGAGGTCTTCGTCCCCCTTCAGCTGATCCGGGTCTGTTTTGTTCTTCGCAGGTTTCACAGCGATGAGAAAACGCCGCGGAGCGATGGAGTGATGGATGATGGAGCGATGGAGTGATGGAGCGATGGAGCGATGGATGATGGAGTGATGGAGCGATGGAGCGATGCCCGGAGAGGAGACGCTGATGGTGCAAAGATCACTGAGCTGATCGTAAGAAAATGATGAAGAGCGCTACGACCTGCAGTACATTTCCTCTACGTTTACCGGAGTACTCGTGTTGTATCTTGTATCCTGTGTTTTGCGTTTATTTAGATTGCTGCAAAGTTTTAACAGTTTGTGTTTCTCATCCCTTCTGGTTGTTTTATAATTTAATGTTCTCGAATTTGCTTCATCAGTTGGAAAATATCCCATGTATTTATATAATATATATGTATTTATATAATATATATATATATATATATTATATATATATATAATTATATATGAAATGTTAGCAAAAAATCCATACGAAAGCGTTGTTACATTTTACTCTTTATTGTCAGTCATATAATACACATAATTACAGTCACAAACACAGTATATATGTAAATATATACATATATACAGATGCAGGTAATTGGACATCAAGAAATGCAATGTAATAAAAATAAACGTTTGGATTTTGTGATCCTTTTGTGATATGTGAATATTAGATCACATGTTAGTGGAGTGTTCAAGGAAGTATTTCAGCCAAGTTTCTAACAATTTCCATCCTCATCTTCACCTTTTATCGCAGCCTAATCAATAAGCTTGCAGTTGTTACAAAATCACGCACCCTTTGGATTTAAATAAATATTTTGCTCTGAAACACGTGTTTGTTTGAGCTGAAATGACCACAGACTCTCCAGTGGGGCTTTTCAATGCTTGATGAACGAGGCCGAGCACCCAGACGACTCTTAGATCACGTTAGTGGCAAAGAGGATGATGAGGATGACAATGATCAGCACAACCACGCCGATGATGATCATCATTTTAATGTTTTTCCACCAGTATTTCCGGGCCACCCGCGTGGACGTCTTTTGGAACGAGTCCGCCTGAGAGGAAGCAAAGAGAAACCAAATGAAACACCAGCGAAGGAGGTGCAGACTCCGCTGGTCTCACGCGTCGAAGCTTTCAGTGTCTCCACAGGAGGTCTGGTGGAAAATGTCCTGCAGGTGTGACTTTAGAAAGAAGTGAGACTGCAGGCGGCTGCTCGTGGGTCGGGTCCCTCTGAAGGGTCACCAGATAAATCTGAGGGGCCGTGAGATGATGAGTGGGCCAGAAGAAGCTCTGAAACCAAAATTAGCTTCATTTTGTTCCACGTTTCTCTGTCTCGTGGCTTTTTGTAAATACGGTGTAATTCCAGCTCTCTGGAACTCAAATGTTTATTCAAATCAGGTGTTCTCACTGTCACAGCCCAACATGCTCAGTATTCAGAAGGTGGATGGAACAAGTATCATTTAAACGGAGCCTGTAATGTGTTTTTGTTCATCTTTCGCGCTGCTCGTCCTCAAAAACATTTCTGATAATCAGAAGCATCTTTAGCAGCAACATGTTAAAATAAAAATGAAGGTATTTGGGAAGTTTAGAGGGGAAACGTCTCCCTTTTGTCTCATTGCATCACCAAACTAAACCAATGTCGTCAAGAGTAAAAATGAAATGTTTGATAACTTAAAGCGGTAACTGCGGGTGCTCACAGACGCCTGCAGGTCATCGGTCTTCCCGATCAGGTCGTCCAGCCGCTCCCCGCGCTCCAGCACCTTGCTGATGTTGTCTTTCAGGATGACTTTGACCTCGTTCACCTGACTCTGCACCTGGTCCAGTTTGGCCGCGGAGCCGGGCCCCGGGGCCTGAGGGTGTGCGTCAGCCTGAGGGGACATTTGGGGAAGGAATGAAGTAAACCCGGGCTGGAAGTCAAAGAGCAGCAAGTTCTGTGGCTTTAATAAGAGCAAACATGGCTTCCTGTTACAGCGGCGAGCTGTTTACCTGAGGCTCCGTGTCTACCGTGTTTAACGTGGACGGACGAACCTCTTTGAAAGATACACAAGCAATATGCAACTGACCTAAGCGTATTAAAAGTACACAACCTACCATCACAGACGACAGGACTCATACAGAACAAAACCAAGTCCTCGGCGCGATCGGGTCTCCGGCGGGCTGTGAGAGGTCCGAGCTGAACTAACGTCTGCTGAAGGTTGCACCTCCCCTCGCGCGTTACTCATTAACCGCCTCGCTCTGAGGCCCGTTTCCTCCTGCAGGAGGAACTCGGCTTGGATCAGCGCTTTCACTTCCTGCATCTCATGGGCCGTGTTACCACACACTCACCTGCCGCCTTCGACTTTAAAACCATAAAAGAAGCCTTTTCAGTGCGTGTGTGTGTGTGTGTGTGTGTGTGTGTGTACCCACCATCAGCTGTCAGAGGAGCAGGCCGGGCGGAGCTGGTGTCTGTGGGCAAAGGGCTGTTCTCTCAGCACACGGGTATTTGCATGGCCATAAAGAGGTGAAGTCACTTCCTCGTCCTGTGTTGTGCAGCTTGTCATTGTTTCAACAAGCGGCTCAGGAAGGCAAACGTGCTGCTTGGAAGCAGAACTCTGCTCTCACTGTGTGACTGAGTTCAGTTGAATGTTAGAAGTAGAATTGTTCAGTCATCACACGATACAGTAACTATACAGCGGATTATATAGGAAACAAAGTGACCGAAAAAAGAACAGGCTGAGTAACTACAAATATAAACTAAAGATATCTAATAAATGCAGTAAAGAAACAAAAAGTACAACATTTGCCTCTGAGAGGAGTAGAAGTATCGAGCCCTGATACGTCAGAATTGTACAAATGTTGAGTAAATGTAATTACAAGTCAAGAGATAATGTCACTTTTATATCAATCTCAACCACATATTTATATAAAAAATAGAATATGCCAGAGGGGACAAATAAAGTGTACTATTAAAATCAACATTGAAAGCAGATGTGAGGAGGATCTGGGTGAGTCATACAAACTCAACATGGGGAGTCTGCTGCGCTTTGGTAAATCCGCGTGCGTACAATCAATAAATCCATTCTGTATTACCTTGGGTAATTAAGGCAATTATAAAGACTGAGCAGTACGTGAGGAGTAATATATTCTCCTTTACAGAGATCATTTTGATCTTGGACTTTGTTTAGTTGAGATGTTTGTGTTTCACAAGGTTTTTAGGTATTAAAAGCCAAACACAAAGAACACAATGCATCAGCATTGTGGTACTTCAGGGGTTAAATACAGCGGATGGCCTCAACAACACCATCACATGGGTTCACTGCATGTTACTACTAGTCCCTGCAATAAATCCCACCAAGTTTATGATGGTATTTTTTGGTTCAGTCACACAGTCTCGACTCTGTGGGAAGCAGTTTATTTGACTGTTGTTTAGTGTTTGTGTGCATAAATAACAGCAACACTTTGAGAAATGTGAAGAAATATGAAAGAGGACATAAATCACGACATCTAAAGACCATATGTTCAGTTTGAGCCAATTCCATTTGTTACTTTTCACTCTACAAAATGTTTGACAGCTTCAGTTAGTTACTTTTATAATCCGGATTAATAATAAATATTCATTTTAGCTTTACAGTTTTTAATTATTAGTTTGTATTTTTTTTATATGCAATTGGTCGATTTTTATCATGAATGGGTATTTTACTGTGTACTTTTATAATTTAATTTAATTTACGCGGTGCGTCACCGCCATCTTGAGGCTGCCCGCGCCGCTGCCTGAAGGACCTTCACCCGCAAACGCCTCCTGCTCTCCGCACCGCGTCCAGAGAAACGAGGCGAGGCGACCGCTGCTTCCGACCCGATGCCAGCAGTCTATTGCCCTTATTAATATTATTATATGATTTATATAAAATATCGACCGTGTTCGTGAACCGATGAAACGTTACATCAGCTTTTAGTTCCACCGCGAATCCGCCTGTCGTAAATCTGCTTTACTGCCGTTGAGTTAATCTGTGAAAACATGCTGCTAATCTCCGCCGTCCGAGTTAATTATTGTTTCTTGTAACCGGCGTCAGCGAGACCTCAGCGGCTGCGTTCACTCGGACCCGCGACGCCGCCGTTAATCCCGTTAAATTCCGGTTTCCCCGCCGCGCCAGCGAGCCGAAGATGAACCCGAGAGGAGGCCCCGGAGGCGGGAAGACTTTCCTCTTCACCTCCGAGTCCGTGGGAGAAGGACACTCCGGTACTACTGCGAGTACTACTGCGAGTACTACTGCGTGTACTGCTGCCTGTATTACTGCCTGTACTGCTGCGAGCACTACTGCGTGTACTACTGCATGTACTAGTCCGTGTGCAATGGTAGTACTGCAGTAGTACACTTTACCCCTCGTATTGTTGATCACGTGGAGGTGCTTTTCATAAGTATTTCTATTTGATGCCACTTTATACTTTTAAGTTTTACGTTTAATTTGACTGCTTTATTTTCTCTCATTTCACCTGAAATATGTATCATAGATTAAACCACACAGAAGTATATAAAGTAGTAAATTAAACTCCACATTTACCATCTGAAACATCCAAGTGAGCAGGAATGACTGTGTTACAATAATGTCATGTTTTGTATTCTAAAATAAGCCTTTCTTTTACTTTACTTTGTTTTGTACACACTTGTATTCATATACTTCTCTCCGCACTTTACTATAATATACTCGTAGAATAGAATAGTTATATATTATAATACCAGATTGTAATTATCAATGAATTAATGTGTTTGTCACTTTGATGTTACAGCTGCTAAATGTGGAGATAATCTTCATACACTGTAGTTTACTTTACTATGATCATTTATTAGCTTTATATTGGTATTAATAATCTTAATATATGTTGTCAAACAGATGAACAAAGCTTTAGTTGGAGAATAAAGTAACAGATAGTGCAAATACTCCAAGAGAGAACATTACTTTATTACCTTTCATATGAAAGTTATTTCCTTTAGGAGTTATTAAACTAAAAATCAATTTATCTGACTTTGTGCGCACAGATAAGATGTGCGATCAGATCAGCGACGCTGTGCTCGATGCGTACCTGAGCCAAGACCCCGACTCCAAAGTGGCCTGTGGTGAGTTGTCTGTCTATACAATGAAACGTTAATGAACAACTCTTTATCTTGAAGAGCCCAACTGATAATAAAATCCCTTAGAATGAAAGCAATGCAGCACATTCCCAGCCATTGTTTCTGATAACCTGACCACATGTTGGAATTCTAAATAGTTGCATACAAGTAAAAACAGCACCTCGATGTGTTGATCCAGAATGTGTGACGAAGACGGGCATGGTCTTACTGGTCGGAGAGGTGACGTCCAAGGCCGTCGTGGACCTCCAGGCGGTGGTCCGAGACACCGTCAAGAAGATCGGCTACGACGACTCTGCGAAAGGTGAGACGACTCTTACCTGACGGCTCCTCTTCCCTCAAAGGTTTCAGCGACTTGAGTCCCAACTGTGCAATCTGCAGGCTTCGACTATAAGACCTGCAACGTGCTGGTGGCGCTGGAGCCGCAGTGTGAGGAGATATCGGACTGCGTGTTCGAAGGAAGGGACCAGGAGGACATCGGTGCCGGAGACCAGGTTCAGTAGTTCACCTCCGGACCTCGACTTTGTCCAAAGAGTCAACTTTTTTGTGACATCTCAGACTTTATTCCCCAGGGTTTGATGTTCGGCTACGCCACCGACGAGACCGAGGAGTGCATGCCGCTCACCATCCTCCTGGCCCACAAGCTCAACTACCGCATCAGGGAGCTGTCGCTCAGCGGAGAGTGTCCTTGGATACGACCCGACTCCAAATCACAAGTGAGCACCGACCCCGTTTGACTGGCCTCTCCAGCGCGTCTTTAATGTCTGCCGCATACCTGAGGCATGGAGAGAGCGAGAGGAGTAAGAAGAGCTTCCCCCTGCAGGTCACCGTGGAGTACCGAGACGACTCGGGGGCCATGGAGCCCCTGCGGGTCCACACGGTGGTCATCTCCGTGCAGCACATCCCCGACATCACCCTGGAGGAGATCCGGCGCAGCCTGATGGAGAAGGTGGTGAAGGTCGTCATTCCCGCCAAGTACCTGGACGACAGGACCATCTACCATCTGCTGCCGAGTGGGAAGTTCCTCTTGGGGGGCCCGCAGGTGAGCGAGGTGGACAACACGTGGACGCGAGGGGGGTTGAAGCAGGGGGTGATGTTGTCGTTGTGTCTTCAGAGTGACGCCGGGCTCACGGGCCGTAAAATCATCGTGGACACGTACGGAGGATGGGGGGGGCACGGAGGCGGGGCTTTCTCCGGGAAAGACTACTCCAAAGTGGATCGGTCGGGGGCGTACGCCGCGCGGTGGGTCGCCAAGTCTTTGGTGAAAGCCGGCCTGTGCAGGAGGGTCCTGGTCCAGGTGAGGGGGGGGGTCACACGCGTTAGTAGATTGATCCAGATGATTCCTTGTTGTTTCATAATAAAAGCCTCGTTGTTAAATGGAGGGATTTGTTCCCCTCAAAACATAAAAGGCTTTTATTTTAAGTTGTGAGTTCGTAAAATTCATCCATCAAGAATAACCACAAAGAAAAGATCATCTTTCAAATGATGGTGTTGTTTATTGATGAAGGTCATTTTGAGGATCAGGATTAAACTCTCACTTGTTTGGAACTTTAAACTGTTTAAACTTCAAACAGTAACTTGTTGATGTTTTCTAAAGTTACATTCAAAAGCATTTGAAGCAGAAGTGTTATTAATTGTTAAATGAAATGAATGATTGTGCTGCGGCTGCTTCTCACAGACACGTTGCGTTGCTTCAGCTTCTGTTGCTCCTCCGTCGTATCCACAGATCTCTTACGCCATCAGCGTGAGCCAGCCGCTCTCCATCTCCGTGTTCCACTACGGCTCGTCGGACCGCCACGAGGACGAGCTGCTGCAGATCGTACAGAAGAACTTCGACCTGAGGCCCGGGGTCATCGTGAAGTACGTCTGCCACCGTGTCACAATCACACAATCATGTTCCCGGGGGGGGGGGGGGGGGATCTAAGCGTGTACTAAGCGTGACCTTTCGTCCCACAGGGAGCTGGGTTTGAAGAGGCCGATCTACCAAGCCACCGCCTGCTACGGACACTTTGGCAGAGAGGAGTTCCCCTGGGAAAAACCAAAGCCTCTGGTGTTTTGATGTTTTTTGGGGGGCCGGGGGGGTCGGTCTCTTTCCAGTCGCGTCCTTCTGACAATCAAACAGACAAGTGGGATCCTGAAAACAGAAAGTCTTCTTCTCTCTGACCTCGAGCTGTCGAGGCTGTGGCCTTTGTTGAAGAATTCGTTTTGATTTTAACAAAATGATTTATGCTGTTTTTCCTGTACGAGAAACTGTAGCTTAAGAAATTGATACAATGAATGTGTTTTTCTTTCTTTTGAATATGTTGTAAGATTCGTACAGTACTGTCGAATTTATAAAAAAAAGAAATTATGTATTTTGGTAATAATATCTGGTGATTAAAACGCTGCATAAAACCTCTTGAGTACTTTACTTACTTTTTAATTTGAAGTACTTTTTGAAGTACTTTTTTCCATTATAAATAGCGAGAAAATGATGATTCAGAGAATCTTGTGTAAATATTCGGTCAACGTGTCATGGTGGTAGTATGGTATCACGTGTTGTGGTGGTATCAGATATCAAGCTGGAGCGGCTACAACAGCAGCCTGTGTGCATTTCACACTTCCAGAACACCTGACATCAGACTAACTATCTTTTTCCTTAAACCAATCTAGTCTGCCGTTATTTGTGCTGTTTTACGGTAATTTGGGTTAATGTTGCCACAGTGACACGGCCCATAATACCACAAGGCGACTTCAGTACGATATTTACTGCAGAATGAAACCTTCAAGTTGCACCGAGCTCAGTAGTTTGTGGTTTTGAAAGATTAAAAGATTAAAAGTTAAAATCAGCTCAAAAAGAATTACACATTCATATTTTCCTTTTTCCCCTTGTTTTTATTAGCATGAATGCAAATGAAACACACACATAAGGACACATTTATCTCACATGGGGGCAGATGAGCATTTTATAAAACGTCTTCTTGAAGATATAAAGATCAAGATTAAAGCCTAATTAGGAGCCGATATCTAAACGATGATCTATTGATTCAAGGAGCACAGCAGCATTAAGCTGAGCTCCTTCACACGTCCACCTGAGTCCCAGAGAGCTGTGGACCCCCCAGAGTCCAGACCAGCTCAGGTACCCCTCACCTGCATCTACACCCACATGAACCACCATCAGCTGTGTGACAGAGAGGAAGGTTCTCCACCAGGAGGAGACTCTCCCTCCTACAGAGAACACAGAGACACTGAGGAACCAGACCAGAACCAGAACCCAGGATAAAGAGGTTCAGTGAATGTGGTGCTGAAGGTGTGGAGGTGGATCAGTGTGTCAGAGGAGACTCTGTAGAAGGACAGAGAGCCAGCAGGACAGTCCACATACACTGCTACTCTACCAGAGGAGGAGGAGGAGGAGGAGGAGGAGGAGGAGGTGATGTGTGTTTCTTTCTTATTGTGACAGACAGAGTAACCGTAATCAGAGCATCTCAGACTCCAGGACTGATCATTGTCTCCAAACAAACAGTCACTGATTCCTTTCCTCTTGATTCCTCTGTAACTCACTGATACATAAACTTCTCCGCTCCACTCGACCTCCCAGTAACAGCGACCAGTCAGACCAGTTCTACACAGCAGCTGATCCCAGATGTCAAATCTGTCTGGATGATCAGGATATGACTGATCCTCCTTCACACGTGTCACCTTCCTGTTGTTGTCAGACAGTTTGAGTTGTTTGTTTACTGTGTTTGTGTCGATTGTGAGTTCACAGGAATCTGATGAGAGAACAAGACACAATACAGCTGCAGTTATTAATCATGTGTTCATCTACTGACACTTTGATGATGACATCACAGAGGTGAATGAGTGATGTCACAGTGTGAAGATGGTTGAATCTTCATGAATCAAAGCACACTTACACCTCCACGGACCTGGTGTCAACCATCGGACTCCATCAGGCTCCACCCTGAAAGGAGGAGGGGGGTCAGAGCAGCATGGAGACATGGACATTACATCACTCTCACACACAGCTTTGTCCTTCATGTCCACATGGAGCACCTCTTCTTCTTCTACCACTACTTACAGACGACCACAGACTGTCAGTCAGGCGTCACATAGCGACGAGGTGCTGGAATATATTCATGGAATAAAGTAGATAAATGTGGAATAAATAATAAACGGACCTGTCGCTGTACTTTCACCAGATGGGAATTAAAATGTGAGAAATGACGTCGTGCTGCAGATGAAGCTTCATGGGACGTGTGCAAAGGAACATTAACATTAAACCGTTTAATAAGCAAATATTCACTAAATATAGAAATAAAGACCATTCAGTATTTACAATGTTTCACAATGAACAAACAACACAAACAAAGAGAAGAAACGCACTCGTTAGTTTATTGGATTCACTGTTTGGTTTTTCACTCATTCACTTCCGTCCCGTTCTGCACTTTTACTGTGATATTACAGAACGTCCTCATGTAAATACACTCAAGCATCTGCAAACGGGTCGGCGTGTGGATTCAAGCCAAAGGTGTGATCATTGAATGTACTGTAGGATTCAGTCAGGTCACAGGCTGCTGATCATAATAGTACTATTATAATATAGTACTTTGTGTTCTCAGCGTGTCGAGGTGCAGAGTTACTAACGATTGTCACGTCATCAGCTGTTGTGTCAACACGCCTCATATGGTTTACAGGAGTAATCACATGATGTAGAGACAATGTCTTCATTAGAGTCAAAGGGACACAAGGACTGTTCATTGATGTTCACCCTCCAACACTGATGGACATTCAAGTAAAGGTAAGAAATACAACTTTAATATCACTTGTGATCATTTCAGCATTGATACAGTTTGATATCAGCTTTGTCTTCATTTGGATTTGATCTCGATTCCAATTTAAAGAGCCGCTCTGATTTTAATGTGACCTTCTGAAAAGGTTGAATAGATTTGATCTCCAGTGGTGGAACTAGATTGTATTTAAATGTCAGATAAGTGGGTTATTATTGCTTCAGGCTTTGAGTTAAGGTCCATCGTCACTACTAGTTAAAGTTTGAATGGTATTCAACGTTTAAACATAAGATTGATTATTGATTATCATTGTGACTTTAGACTTTTACTTTCTTAACTTGAACTTCATTTTGCTTTTATGGATTTTCATTAGACGTTTATTTTAGTTTCCTCTTCTCTCTCCTGCGGCAGCGTTTACACCCTAAAAGTTTCATCTCAGCTTTGTGATTCTAACATTGAGTTGGATTGATTTTTAATTTGCTGAAAGCCGTAACTAGTTTGAGATGATCTGCGGTTTAGTTTGATTTGTACTGACGGCGTTCTGATCCGTGTTGTAGTTGTTATGTGACTCAGTGGTTTGATGGACTGGTTCCCTTTCAGGTCCACTGCTTTACTTTCCATTGCTGAGTTCACTTTGTTGTTTGGTGTTTTGCAGGTTTCATTAGTTTGACTTTACATCATTAGTCGTCTCCTCACAGTCAGTGACAGAGTAGCTCCTAAAGGACAGGAGGACATCTCAGGGGGGTTTAGATGCACCAGATTGCATCATGGTCGTGTTTACGACTCGGGACCTGCTGAGTAGCACCAGAGAGAAGATGGAGGAGCAGACGGAGGCCAAAGGAAGAGAAGCAGTGGACGGACTTGAGAGCACGATGAGGAAACAGCTGAAGACACTTGTGAACATCAAGATGTCTGCAGCAGTAAACAAAGGACAGAGACAGGAGACAGACAAGGCCCGATACCCCGTCCCCCAAAGGCCCCAGATCCAGCAGGTAGGAACCGTTCAGTGGGACATCAGCACCCAGCAGCAGAGGACGAGGGACAACCGAGGGAGGACAGGTGGACCTTAAATATGTAGACAGGAGGGACATTGGTGCAGAGAGAGTCCCAGGAGTTATGAAAGGGACACGCGACTAAACGCCCCTCCACGGCTGGAGGCTCCACCCACCTCCACCCACCTCACCTCCACTTGACCTCCACCTCCACCTCACCTCCACCTCACGTCCCTCCATCTCACCTCCACCTCATCTCACCTCCACCTCATCTCACCTCCACCACCTCCACCCCCCTCACGCAACCCCCACAGCAGCCGAGGCCCAAACAGCAACTGGTGCCACGTGGCCCCCCACTGGCTCCCAGCAGCTCAGATAAGCAGCCCCAGTCTCCCCAGTTTACGACTCACGTTGCAGAAGAAGAAGAGAGAATAAAGATTATAAACCGCTGAGATTTAAAAACACAGATTGATTCACTAAAAGAGGGAAAGTGTCATTAAAAGGTTGTGAAGGATTTAAATGAGGAATGAAGGTGATGAGAAATGAGGACAGTCGTTGGACATAGTGTCAGTTTTTGTATTAATGTTGTCGTGTTTTAGTCTCTAAGTTCTAACCTGAGTGTAAAGTGCCCGATACACTTGATACACAATCTGGATGATGGAAGCAAATGTCTGATCAAAGGAACATTGATAGCAGCAGTACATGAAATATGGACACTTTGTCACAGACGCTTCAACGCGTCCACACTTACATTTCAATACGCTGAACATGAGAGAAAAAGTCTGTCAGACAATCGCCGAGCGACGGAATGTGGAAGCATTTAAAAATATCTACTCACAGGAAAGTTGTAGACTGTTTGAGTTGCTTTTAATGATTGTTTGATGTGTGAAGACGTTGAAGAACAGAAGTTGAGGGTGTTGAATGAGTCCAATCATTGGCAAGGTACTAAACTAAGCAGCATGAGACACATTCACAGGGGACATCTGGACAGACAGGAAGAGGAGTTCATCCTTTCATAGAATTATGCTTATTCAGATAACTAAAAGCATTTATCAGAATAAGAAGAATTGGTTTCAGAAGGCTAAGTTCTTGTATCTGCTGTTTCTATTTCAAGTAAAGCTACACAACAACACGGAGAGATTGTGTCCGTTTGTGAAGGTAAACTGTGAAGGACACGGTCTCATCCAATGATCCTGTGAGTGGTCCGCTAACTACGTCCTTTACGGAGTCTCACATCTCCGTTTTCACAGCACAATACGGCCGTTATTAAAAGGAAGAATGTTCACGAGAGAACGGATCAGATTGAAGAGCTTTTGTGGGAAGAAATGCGTAAATATGAGCGCTTGTACAAGCCGTCATTGGCGGACTATGAGGACGCCGGATGGCCTCTGATTCATGGAGGGAGATCTCCACAAACGAGGGGAACAAAGTCTTGGAGGAAAATACGGGACAAATGTGTCCTTGATGAAAAGCAGCAGTGTGGATGCACGGGGCAATAAAGTCTATGATCAATAAATAAAGCAACCAGCGACTTCCACACACAAAGACGTGACTCTCCAGGTCGTCTTCAACAAAACACGTTACTCCACCTGTTGTTCTGGAGGTGAATCGATCTGCAACACACGCAAGACTTTACAACCAGGAAGTGAAACCAGTGCGTCGGCACGACGACGCAGACGCAGAAACATGCGCCGGCCTTTATTCAGGCTTATTACAGCGATAGAGTGGTGGAATGACGCGGAT
Organism: Gasterosteus aculeatus; assembly: GCF_964276395.1. Taxonomy (NCBI): domain Eukaryota; kingdom Metazoa; phylum Chordata; class Actinopteri; order Perciformes; family Gasterosteidae; genus Gasterosteus; species Gasterosteus aculeatus. Next base: position 1,902,266 of record NC_135702.1, on the reverse strand, counting down.
CAGCCAATCTGAACTCGACTTATGAATAAAAGAGGTAGAAACTTTACACGTGTACTGTCCCTGCTCTGGGTTATCACGTAGATATGGTTCTAGCCTCGTATTTCAATGTTTTAAGGGATTTATAAGGTTGTTTATGACATTTTTGAAGGCAAATCTGGTCGGAGGTCCAAAGGGTCTGACTGTGACACTGCTGTTCACGTCCCGTCTCCTAGCAACAGTCAACACTGGTTTCCATCACCTGTAGTCTGGAGGTGAAGGTGTTACAGCTCAGGTGGGTCTGCAGCCACAGAGCACTGTGGTCCAGTCCTAAACAAACCTCTTTGGGCTCTGACACACCAGGTCCACCATCAGCTGTTGGTTCTTCACTGAGCGTCTGTGGCCGACTGTCACCTGTAGCTTCAACAAGTCCACTCTCATCATCCAGGGAACTGGCTCTCAGTGCAAAGCACCAAAAGCAGGTGAAGCTGAACTCCTTTAAAACACCAAACGTTCCTCCTGTGATGATCCATCAAGACGCTTTGAACAGATTGTTTCTGACTGTTTGTCTCTTAATGATAATGTCTGGACTAAAGGACAAACACACACTGGAGGCAGATGACCAGCATCTAAACATCCAAGTGTTGTTTAATAAGAGCCCATAAACCTGCAGCGTGACCACGTTGACTCATATCAACCCACCATGATGCCGTCAACGTGTCAGGAGACACTGACCTCTCTTACAACAACAAGACAAGGCTCCAGAGAAACAAGCCTTTCATCACCTTCCTCCCTGTTCAGGCTCATCCTGGCTACTGTTCCTCACTACTTCTGTCTGTGTTGATGGTCTCATGTGGGACACAAACAGTTAGATGAGTCTCTGGTAGTTTGAGGTCAGCTTGGTGTGTCAGGGTCTTATTAACCAGGCTGACAGTGGGACAGAGAAAAGGTTTCCAGCTCCTCTACAGACTGATGGTCTGTGGCTGCAGCCTCTTCATACCTGAGAGTCTCCAGTCTCCACTGAGGATCCTCCAGTCCAGCAGACAGCAGCTTCACTCCTGAGTCTCCTGGATGATTGTAGCTCAGGTCCAGCTCTCTCAGATGGGAGGGGTTGGAGTTCAGAGCTGAAGCCAGAGAAGAACAGCCTTCTTCTGTGATCAGACAGCCTGACAGCCTGCAGACACACAACACACATGTCACATGATCTGAGGGAGCCGTGAGGACTAGAAGGTCACTGCAGGACTGAAATACTATCAGGTACAGAGGGGACACATTAACATGGTGTTATGTAACGAGAGGCTGGGTCCTGGACGGCTGGGTCCTGGCCTTCATAAGGGTTAGAGACACAGCCAGTGGGGTATGAGAGAGACCAGACCGCCGTAGGAGGATATGGTGGAGGAGGACTGTATATTCTTGTGAGTTGGATTTATGATTCCCCTCCGAAGACGAGACATTATTTAAGATCGACCGGAGCCTCAGTTACCCTTTTTGGACTACTGTTTTTGTTGATTCCAGAGAACGTGAATAAAACCTTTTGTTTATATTTGAACCTGGTGTCCTCTCACTGCTTGAACTACCCCGGTGAGAGCGGCGGCGCCTCTCATGACATCACAATGGTTACTGACTGGTTTTCAGTCACAACTAAACACCCACTAATCAACAATCTGATAATATGATTAATCTCAAATATTTCAATTTGTAACATTATATTGGAAATCAACACTATCACATGTTTATGAAAACATTTGGAAATGACATATTTGATTCGAATCATTCAAGCAGAAAGTATCTTAAGAAAGTCAGAAATGTAGCATGGATGTAAATAAAGACACCAGGTGAACATTGATTGAATCCTGACCTGAGGGTCTCCAGTTGCCAGCGTGGATTCTCTAGTCCAGCACACAGCAGCTTCAGTCCTGAATCATGCAGGTCGTTGTTACTCAGGTCCAGCTCTCTCAGATGGGAAGGGTTGGAGCTCAGAGCTGAAGCCAGAGGAGAACAGCCTTCCTCTGTGATCTGACAGCCTGACAGCCTGCAGACACACAAAACAACACACATATCACATGATCTGAGGGAGCCGTGAGGACTAGAAGGTCACTGCAGGACTGAGATACTGTCGGCTACTGAGCGGTCACATTAACATGGTGTTATGTAACGAGAGGCTGGGTCCTGGACGGCGGGGTCCTGGCCTTCATAAGGGTTAGAGACACAGCCAGTGGGGTATGAGAGAGACCAGACCGCCGTAGGAGGATATGGTGGAGGAGGACTGTATATTCTTGTGAGTTGGATTTATGATTCCCCTCCGAAGACGAGACATTATTTAAGATCGACCGGAGCCTCAGTTACCCTTTTTGGACTACTGTTTTTGTTGATTCCAGAGAACATGAATAAAACCTTTTGTTTATATTTGAACCTGGTGTCCTCTCACTGCTTGAACTACCCCGGTGAGAGCGGCGGCGCCTCTCATGACATCACAATGGTTACTGACTGGTTTTCAGTCACAACTAAACACCCACTAATCAACAATCTGATAATATGATTAATCTCAAATATTTCAATTTGTAACATTATATTGGAAATCAACACTATCACATGTTTATGAAAACATTTGGAAATGACATATTTGATTCGAATCATTCAAGCAGAAAGTATCTTAAGAAAGTCAGAAATGTAGCATGGATGTAAATAAAGACACCAGGTGAACATTGATTGAATCCTGACCTGAGGGTCTCCAGTTGCCAGCGTGGATTCTCTAGTCCAGCACACAGCAGCTTCAGTCCTGAATCATGCAGGTCGTTGTTACTCAGGTCCAGCTCTCTCAGATGGGAAGGGTTGGAGCTCAGAGCTGAAGCCAGAGGAGAACAGCCTTCCTCTGTGATCTGACAGCCTGACAGCCTGCAGACACACAAAACAACACACATGTCACATGATCTGAGGGAGCCGTGAGGACTAGAAGGTCACTGCAGGACTGAGATACTGTCGGCTACTGAGGGGTCACATTAACATGGTTACTGACTGGTTTCCAGTCACAACTAAACACCCACTAATGTTCATCAACAATCTGACAATAATACTGAGAACATAAATATATACATACAATAAATGTTTGATGTAAATAATGCAAGCAGAAAGAATCTTACGAAAGACAGGAATTTAACTAAATAAAAGACACCGTGTTGAATCCTGACCTGAGAGTCTCTAGGTCACAGTGTGGACTTTCCAGTCCAGCACACAGCAGCTTCAGTCCTGAATCCTGCAGGTTGTTGTTACTCAGGTCCAGCTCTCTCAGACTAGAGGACTGTGAGCTGAGAACTGAGGACAGAGCTTCACAGCTTCTCTTTGAGAGGTTACAGTCACTCAGTCTGAAGAAAAAACAATGAAGCAAATATAAACAATAAGTAGAAAAGATGGCAGCATGTTTAAGTCAGGATGTATGAATCTGACTCTCTGTACTTACAGAGCTTTGTTGGAGGCTTTGACCACTGGGAGCAGCCTCAGAAGAGCCTCCTCTGAAGCAGAGTATTTCTTCAGGTCAAACACCTCCAGATCTTCTTGTGACGACAGTAAGATGAAGACCAGAGCTGACCACTGAGCAGGAGACAGTTTACCTGAGGAGAGACGTCCTGAACTAAGGGACTGTTGGATCTCCTCCACTAGAGAAACATCATTCAGTTCATTCAGACAGTGGAACAGATTGATGCTTTTCTCTGGAGACACCTTCTTACTGATCTTCTCCTTGATGTACTGGCCTGTCTCCTGATTGGTCTGTGAGCTACTTCCTGTCTGTGTCAGCAGACCTCGTAGGAGAGTCTGATTGGTCTCCAGGGACAGACCCAGGAGGAAGCGGAGGAACAAGTCCAGGTGTCCATTAGGACTCTGTAAGGCCTCGTCCACAGCCCTCTGGTAGAGGCGTTCAGGATTGACTTTTAAGCGTTTAGACCGCCGGGAGGTTGTTTGTTCTCCTGACAGCAGATTGACACCAGAACTGAAAAAGGTCAGATGGACATGAAGAGCAGCCAGAAACTCTTGAACACTCAGATGGACGAAGCAGAACACCTTGTCCTGGTACAGTCCTCTCTCCTCTCTGAAGATCTGAGTGAACACTCCTGAGTACACTGAGGCTGCTCTGATATCGATGCCACACTCTGTCAGGTCGGATTCATAGAAGATCAGGTTGCCTTTCTGCAGCTGATCAAAGGCCAGTTTTCCCAGAGACTCGACCATCTTCCTGCTCTCTGGACTCCAGTGTGGATCCGTCTCAGTTCCTCCATCGTACTTGACCTTCTTCACTTTGGACTGAACCACCAGGAAGTGGATGTACATCTCAGTCAGGGTTTTGGGCAGCTCTACTCCCTCTCTGGTCTTCATCTCCTCAAGAACTGTAGCAGTGATCCAGCAGAAGACTGGGATGTGGCACATGATGTGGAGGCTTCGTGAGGTCTTGATGTGAGAGATGATCCTGCTGGCCTGCTCCTCATCTCTGAACTTCTTCCTGAAGTACTCCTCCTTCTGGGGGTCAGTGAACCCTCTGACCTCTGTCACCATGCCGACGCACTCAGGAGGGATCTGATTGGCTGCTGCAGGTCGTGTGGTTATCCAGAGGCGAGCAGAGGGAAGCAGCTTCCCCCTGATGAGGTTTGTGAGGAGCACATCCACTGAGGCCGACTCTGTGACATCAGTCAGGATCTCATTGTTGTGGAAGTCCAGAGTAAGTCGACACTCATCCAGACCGTCAAAGATGAACACAACCTGGAACTCTTCAAACCTGCAGATTCCTGCTGCTCTGGTTTCACTGAAGAAGTGATGAACAAGTCCCACCAAGCTGAACTTTTTCTCCCTGAGCACATTCAGCTCTCTGAAGGTGAATGGAAATGTGAACTGTATGTCCTGGTGGTCTTTGTCTTCAGCCCAGTCCAGAGTGAACTTCTGTGTTAAGACTGTTTTCCCAATGCCAGCCACTCCCTTAGTCATCACTGTTCTGATTGGTTCCTCTCCTCCAGCTGAGGCTTTGAGGAGGTCTTCTAGCCTGATGGTTGTTTCTGGTCTGGCGGGTCTTCTGGATGCTGTTTCAATCTGTCTGACCTCATGTTCTTCATTGACCTCTGCAGTCCCTCCCTCTGTGATGTAGAGCTCGGTGTAGATCTCATTCAGAAGGGTTGGGTTTCCTGCTTTAGCGATCACCTCAAACACACACTGGAACTTCTTCTTCAGGTTGGATTTGAGTGCACGTTGACAATCTGCAGGAATAAGTCCTGAATGAAGACAACAAAGAAGTTCAATGAGTCAAAGAATAGATTTTCAACACATCCTTTCCTCAGAGAATGACTATGAATATATTCTCTCCGTCTCTTGAGACACTAGTGAAGGTCTCAATTATCAGCATGGTAAGTCTGTAGAGAAATCTTCTTACTGCTCTCCAGACGCTCAGCCAGCTCCTCCTGCTTCATTCTCCTCAGGGCAGACGGACCTGTGGGAATCTCTGAGCTCTCCTGGTCCTCTCTGTGGAGGAACATGAACCATCAGCCCACATGGTGTTTGGACCTTCAACACCAATACAACATTAGTTAAAGATATTTGCTTCTGTCATGATTGATCATCATGAAAACCAGATGCTGAAGACTGTTGATGATGACGGACAGTTTATTAGTTGAGTGACAGTCATCAGTTTCATCTGCTTTTAGTTCTTACTGTGGGTCATAAAAACAACATCTGCAGACCTCTGCGTCTGGTACAAAGTCCTATGGAACTACTCCAAACCTCCTTAGTCCGTCCCCTGACCTCTAGAAGTCTCCTTAGATCTTCTGAAACTAGTCTTTGGACCTTTTCACAGAGTCTACGGACGATACTTTGTCCAAACCTCTGCATGGAGTCCAGAGACCACGTCAGCTGGTCCACAGAGCACCGAGTTTATTCTAATCACATGACCTGCGCGCCTTCCCTAAGCAGTCGCGTCTGTGCATTGACTTTGCATTGAATCGACACGCGCAAATAATTTGCTTTGCTTTTGGTGTGAACGCAGGATGAGACCTTTTCGACCACAGCGTTTCTCCAGGCAGCAGCAGAGTTTATTCTAATCACATGTTCATCTGTCTCCAGAAACCTGCAGCTGTCTCCAGATGTGACCTGATCCTGATGTGGAGGAACCAGCTCACATTGTGTTTACATCTGAAGACGTTTACAGTTAATGATTCACACTAAAACACTCACAGACCAGTTAGATGAAGATAATGAGTTCTGTCATGATGATCGTCACTTTAAACAATGTACGGACATTCTGTAATTCATAACTAAGGATCTTCAGTTCTTCATCTGTTTAAGAACTTACTCTGGGTCATAAGAACGGCGTCCATCTTTGAAGTCAATCAAACGACCAATAGACTGATCATCTTTGAAGTCAATCAAACGACCAATAGACTGATCATCTTTGAAGTCAATCAGACGACCAATAGACTGATCATCTTTGAAGTTAATCGATCGATGAGGAGACTGATCTCTCTTCATGGACAAACATCTGGGTTCAGGAGACTTTCCTCTCTGCTGATGTGACCTGAAAGAAACACTGAGATTACATCATCACATCATCATCTAATCACGAAGCATCAGCTCACATGGTGTCCGTCCTCAGAGACCAAAACAAGGTAACGGTCCATGACGTGAGGTCTGGATGTGGACCACATGACTCCCTGTAGTGGTTTAGGTCTACTGGTCCTGCTGGTCCCACTGAGAATCAACAGCTCAGTCTATCAGCTCACCAGTCAGTTTGGTTTATAATATATATATATATATATATAATATATATAATATATATAGTGACAGTTCAACACGTCCTTTCCTCAGAGAATGACTATGATATATGACTATGATATATATATATATATATATATATATATATACACACACACACACACACACACACACACACACGGATATAACTGTACTAAACGCGTCAGTGTTCATAACGTTTAATCTCTCGGACTGATGCTTGTTCTCCGGTAACGTTCCGTCTCTTTGAGAGCAGAGTTCAGATGTTTAGAACAAGCTGCTCACTGTGGATACAGACAAGATGTTCAACGTTAACGTCCTGTCTGTATCCACAGTGAGCAGCTTGTTACTGTCCATCATTGAGCATTAAGACTAACAATGTTTTAATTAAAGGACACGAGGAGACCGTCATCGAGACTCTAAACCGGCAGCTTCAAAGAGACTTATTTTTACAAATATCAATTATTGAATTTTCTCTGTAAGACATTTGATGTGTGGTCGTCTGCTTCCATTTACTTGAAAATGTTTATATTTATTTCCTTGTTTGCAAGAGTTCACACATTGATCACTATCATAGATATTAAATCTGATGTTAATCACTAATAATGTCATCTTACTGTTGCCTCATTGATCAATGTATTATAGACATCAATCAATCACTATTGAAGTAGAGACACAGAGGAGGTTCAGGTACATTTGAATTGAATTTACAGTGATGTTTGTGTATTTAACTGGACGAGGAAACCACACTGATGATCCTCCTCTTGATGTTTGAGTCACAAGGAGAAGTTTGTGGAATGTGTTACTATCCAGTAAAACATTAACGGATTCATTATTGTTGCTATCAAACCTTATGAAACCTTTATAGAGCTCACGTGCGATGTAATACGTGTGATGTAATACGTGTGTTTCTTCCATCCAATAATGTGTTAAATACACTCCTGTCAGTGTGATCCAGTAAAGTTCAGCAGCACCACAAACTACAGCTGCTCCTCTGCATCTTCTTCAGATGTTCTACTGGACAACGACTCTGATCTGACACACTGAGATACTTTGGCTGATTATTTTATGTCTGATAGAAATAAATAACAGTCAAGAACTGTATCAAAATCCGTGGTGACGTCATCACGTCAGCTGCTGTTGAAGGTGGAAATGACCGTTCTCTGTTCTCTTGAACCTGTGAGTCCGTCTCCTGACAACACGAGTCCGTCCTCAATACCTGAGACCCTCACCTTGCATCCACAGGGGGACGGACATCTTTGAATTCAAGAGGAGGCTCCGTAGACCGGTTACTCTTCATGGACACACAGCTGGGTGCAGGTCCAGACACCGGACCAGGTTGAGGATCAGGTCCAGGTCCTGGTCTCTGATGGGTCCTGGTCACACATGTAGAAGCAGAGTCACTGAGTCAAAGACGTTGGGACATGGAGACGAGTGGAGGACAGTTGGAGATGGTCCTCTCACCTCTGAGCTTTGGTCCTGCTGTCATGTTCCCCACACAGAGGAGCTACAGAGGGACGGACTCCGTCCTCTGGGTCCTCAGCCTGATTCATAGCAGAGTCCACAGCTTCACAGCTTCACACCAACCTGCTGGGAGAACTCACACGTTATTGAAAAAACACAAAATTCATTTCCATAAATCCTATAAAGCGAAATAGAAACACAGCAGCTGAACCAGAAGTGCACATTTTCACAGTAAAAGTCCAGGAATGGAAAGTTTGTACACCAGATATTCGTCTGTGATCCAGCGTATAGCAGGGCAGCATATGAAGAAACGTTAGCTCGTTAATATAAATGTATGTAGATTATTACAGATGTTTTTGTAGCCAAATTCAGTCCAAAGGTTTGGACACTTTCTCATTGAATCGAATGAGTAAACGTGTCCAAACGTTTGACTGTTCATCTCATTTAAGAACCAATCGGTGTGGTTGAGGTTTGGGCTTTGGGCCGTTTTACAACATGAACGCTTTGATGTGAACTATTCCATTGTAGCCCAGGCTGCATGTTTAGGCTCATTGTCCCATTGTCCTCTATTTGGCTCCGTCCATCTTCCCCTCATTCATTTTCTCCTGGTCCTGCTTGTCAGTTTGGGTGGACGTCTTTCTCTCAGCAGCTTTGTGGTTGTTTAATCCTTCATAGACTTGAAAGCTGAATAAGTTCTGCAGGGGTTGAGGAGCAGGGGGTGTCAGACCCAACTGCTCTGTGGAGGAACCGAACATGTTGAGGGAAAGAGGATGTTACGCTCAGCTGGTGTGGAGACACTCGTGGTGCTCTACAAGTATTTGTTTGGAGCTGTAAAACATCTCCCATATAAAACTCTTGCCCTCATAGAGGTGGATTTGACTTTGTTACGTTTAAGCTAAAGGAGGTAAACGATTCTGTTTTCATCCGTCCAAAGTCCGGCCCGCGGTCACATTTTATTCGCCCCGTGGCTTCGCTCTCATAATGTGTTATTTATGGCTCGCTGGCTCCGTCAGAATAAATAAATCCTGTAACTTTAAACATGTAATTCCCCCTTTCACCACACGGTGGCAGCACCATTGTGATACTGTGCATCGATGCCGCCAAACCTTCTCAAATCATTTCCGCCATGACAACTGCAAAGAAGAAGAGAAGTTGACAGTGAGGGACGCCGCTTTCAGGAGCGGTGGGATTAAATACTTCTTCACCGAGAGTCTGTTTAATTTGTAAAGCGACGGTTGCCTAGTTTAAGGATTTCAACGTAAAGAGACACTATGAGACTAAACGTGCTACAACTTCAGACAAGTGACCGCGCTGACCAAGTGAAGCAACTCCAAGCTGCTCCGGCATCGGGCCTGTGAGTCAAACGAAATCACCAAAGGCAGCTAGGAAGTGACCTTGTTAGTAGCTGAACATGGAGAACCTTTACTGCGTTTATCAAAGACTGCGTCATGAAAATGGTGGAGAACGTTTGTCCCGAGAAGAAGCAGGAATTCATGAATGTTTGCCTTCAGCACGGAGAGCAGAGGACATCTCGCCAGAGCAGAGGACATCTCGCCAGAGCAGAGGACATCTCGCCAGAGCAGAGGACATCTCGCCAGAGCAGAGGACATCTCGCCAGAGCAGAGGACATCTCGTCAGATCTGACACTGCACAACTACTACTTCTTGAGGAGTTGATGACGACATGAACGTGACAGAGGAGCTGCTTGACCTTAAACGTCTTAAAGGACAAACCAGAGGAAGCGATTTATTGGTCTCCGTTGGCGAAGCTGTTGATGGTATGAAACTAGCATGGAGTGAAGTTTCTGGGATCATTAGCGATGGTGCGTCTGCTGCTGGTGAGCGAAGTGGATCGTCCACACTGATCGGCTATAAAAGTCTGCGAAGAAGCAGGTGACTCCATGAAACTTCACTTCTTCTCTGCGCCAAACATCTCAAATGTAACGATGTTATGAAACCAGCGGCAAAGACCATCACTTCTACTCGCTCTAAAGCTCTGGACCGCCGACAGTCAGCAGCTCGTGTGACATCCAGGCTGAATACGGTGACGTAACTGATCACAGCGATGTGAGGCGGCTCAGTCGAGGCTCCTCACTGCAGCGGCTTTTCTCTCTCAAAGAGGAAATTGGACATTTTTTGAGTGAGAAGAGACGACCGGTGGAAGAACTGTCCCATGGCCCCTTTGGGCGACATAACGAAGCATCTGAATGCGCTGAACGTTACTCTTCAAGGAAAAGATGCAGTGACCAGCTGTGCGCTCACGTCGAGGCCTTTGGAACCAAAGTGCAACTCTTCCAAAGACACTTGTCCCAAGCAGAGTCCTGCACTTTGTCTCTTTGAAAGCGGTCGTTCAGTTTCACGAAGAGTTATGCAACAGCTCGCATCTCTTTTTCGACGGGATTCAACAAAGGCGTTCGGGCCTTTGCGGTTATTGAAAAGGACGTGTTGCCACAGTTAAGTCCAAGAGCACAAGGATTACACAGTGACCAGCGCCAGTAGCTAAAGAGACGCCGTTAAAAGCTCTTAAAAAGCGCTGATTCTGTGCTGTGCAGTGTTTTAAAACACGATTGGAAAATTTCAAGAACATTTTGTTCATTTAAAAAGTCCATGAGCTGCGAGTAGACAATCGTCTCTCAGATCTTTGAAAGGAAGGACAGTTTAGAAATGGGCATAAAATTAGCCGTAACAGCAGGATCCAGTCCAGGTTTTTTAATCAGTTGCTGCACAAATGCGTGTTTGAAATTTACAGGAACCACAGACTGCTGTTAATGATGCGTGTAAATATGGCCCAACAGCGAGGAAAAGCTCCTTAACAAGAGGAGGAACAGGGTCATTGGACGAGCCTGATGCCTTTAAACGTCCCATAGTCTCCTGCACTAAAGAGTCAAAAGCAGCAGAACAAGAACGCTGAGGCGTCGTAAGCAGGAAGTGAAACACGTGCTGATGGAAGTGACTTTAGCAGTGAAGCAGAGGCCTCGATTTCCACCAGAGAGAAACGCTGCACACACCTCCAGGTTAAGAACAAACCATACGATAAAACAAGAAGTGTGTGTGTACACGCGTCGGTCCAAGTACAAACTGTACAGCATTAAAAGAGTCGCTCATATTTAAAACGACACACATGGATATTACAACCAGCGACAATCAGGACCCGCTCACATTTCAGCACGACATCAGCCAAGAACACAATGTCAGTTAAAGAGTCTCTGTTGTGTTTGGGAGGCCGATAAACCACAGCACACATCACAGTGTGAGAACCAGCTCAAACAAACCTGATCCAAAGCTGCAGAGAGACAGTGACAGAGATTTGCATTTAAAATCACTTTCAAAAACAGTTCATTCCTCCTCGACCATGTGGACTATTAAAATAGCAACACTGAAGTTCTGTGACTGCACTGGACGCACCAACACTCGAAATCCAGTTCAAATGTGAAGAGATCCTTCAGGATGAATGTTTTATTCTCCACGCCGTGTTGCGCTAACAGAACCGAACCCGGCGGGTCCGTGCGAGCAGCTGACTGAGGGCTCCGGCGGAGAGGCCGCAGGCTTCCCGGATCCACGCCAGCGTGACAAGGAGGGCAGGGACCACGTCGTCCGAGCCGGCCGACGTCGAGACACAAAGGCAGCGCTACACGTCCACCGCCGTCAGGACGCCGACGTTTTCGCCGAGGGAGCGGTGCTGACGGGCGGCAGAGGTTTGCCGGGATGCCCGGCAGGAAAGGAGGCAACGTTTGCTGTTCAGGAGGATCCAAGACGAGCAGATCTACAGCAGAGATCCTCAGATCGACCAGCGTGTGGCGCTCGTACATTCTGTGCAAAGTGTTAGAAGCAATAAAAACACACACAGCATTCAGAGCGCCTCACACACCGGCGCCATCATGAGCAAACAGCGTCACCTTTGACCTCTGTGCTTAAAAAAAAGGTCAGAATGAACTATTGGCCCTCAGCCATCTTCACTTTATCAAACGTCCACACACACACACACACACACACACACTATGTTTTAAAACAGTGTGCATCAGAACAGCACTTAAGATGACCTGGAATAAACTAAACACCAGAGTCAAACTATTCTTTAAAAGAAAACAAAACTTGAATGTGTCAAAGTTGACTCTGAGGAAGTGATGTAGTGTTCAACAAATCTTACATCGGCAGGTTCTTCTTGAGGAAAATGAGCATTTCTGCTCTCTCTGCAGTTAGACGATTCCTTTTTTCATCCACGATATTGGCTGCCGTGCTAAACAGTCTAGCCTCAGTGCTATCCTGCTATCCTGCTAGCTGGCTGCAAACTGTGGAATGGATTCCACCACCAGGCGCGGCTCAATGAGACACAGTTATGAGACACGCTCAGGAAATCCATTCCACAGTTTGCAGCCAGCTAGCAGGCCAGCAGGCGGGGGTCACTTTTGGAGTCATTTCAGCAGACGACGTTAAAGCGCAGACATGGCTCATTGATATCGGAAATCTCCAAAGGTTGTATCGGAAAATCCAATACCCGAATTTCTCTGGTATCGGGTCCCGATACCGATACTGGATCGGATCGGATCCATCCCTAGTTGCAGCACTATCGGGTCAAATGCAGTCCGACAGGAAGCACCTGCTCCCCTTTCTAAGAGCAACGTGTCCACACATAGAACTACGCCTCCCGCTCATAGTATTATTACCTGGCAAACATCCTGATAAGAAGAACTCATGAACAACGGGAAGCGAGATGATAGGAGAGCCCAGAGGGATGGACGTCCCTGTGCTCCAATGGGGCTCTCCGAGGGTTCTAAGCAGGAACCGCCTCCTTCTTGATAACCAATCAAAATGCTCCGAGAGACTAAACGATACGAGCGCACTTTGTATTAAGCGCCTTTCTTCGTGTTGTAGTTACACTGCAGGACAGAATACTGTCGTTACAAATAACCGTTGTCATATTGCTGTGATTTAAGTCTCCAGTCTCGTCCTTGTTTTGCTCGCAGTCTCTTGTGTCTCTCTGCAAACGCAGAAGCATAAACTAGGCCTCAAAATGTGCGCAGTTTCACTTTCGTTTTAAAGGAAAAAAACAAAAGTCATTTACGGAAATCGATCGTTTTTTTCGCTTCTGGATTTGGACAGAAAAGAACATTTCCTTTGTTGGTTTAAAACGAAAAGACAATAAAACGGTGGTATTTCCGTATTTACCGTCTATAAACGGTAAAACGTTCACGGCCGTTAACACACTAAACACACACACAAACACACACTAAACACACTAAACACACTAAAAACACACTAAACACACACTGTGTATCATACTCACCGGATCTGAACACTTTAACATGTTAAAGTTGAACTCTGGTGACTTTCTACGCGTGACTCTCTCTCTCTCTCTCTCTCTCTCTCTCTCTCTCTCTCTCTCTCTCTCTCCGTCCTCTTCCTCTTCTTCTTCTGCCTCGCTTCCTTTAGGGGAGGAGCCAGAAATGATGACGACGTCCGGTCAGTTGTATCAGTTTGTATAGTTTATATAGTTAAGAGTTTAGAGACAGAGATAGTTTGTATAGTTTATATAGTTAAGAGTTTAGAGACAGAGATAGTTTGTATAGTTTATATAGTTAAGAGTTTAGAGACAGAGATAGTTTGTATAGTTTATATAGTTAAGAGTTTAGAGACAGAGATAGTTTGTATACTTTATATAGTTAAGAGTTTAGAGACAGAGATAGTTTGTATAGTTTATATAGTTAAGAGTTTAGAGACAGAGATAGTTTGTATACTTTATATAGTTAAGAGTTTAGAGACAGAGATAGTTTGTATAGTTAAGAGTTTAGAGACAGAGATAGTTTGTATAGTTTACATAGTTAAGAGTTTAGAGAGACAGAGATAGTTTGTATAGTTTATATAGTTAAGAGTTTAGAGACAGAGACAGTTTGTATAGTTTATATAGTTAAGAGTTTAGAGACAGAGATAGTTTGTATACTTTATATAGTTAAGAGTTTAGAGACAGAGATAGTTTGTATAGTTAAGAGTTTAGAGACAGAGATAGTTTGTATAGTTTACATAGTTAAGAGTTTAGAGAGACAGAGATAGTTTGTATAGTTTATATAGTTAAGAGTTTAGAGACAGAGACAGTTTGTATAGTTTATATAGTTAAGAGTTTAGAGACAGAGATAGTTTGTATAGTTTATATAGTTAAGAGTTTAGAGACAGAGATAGTTTGTATACTTTATATAGTTAAGAGTTTAGAGACAGAGATAGTTTGTATAGTTAAGAGTTTAGAGACAGAGATAGTTTGTATAGTTTACATAGTTAAGAGTTTAGAGAGACAGAGATAGTTTGTATAGTTTGTATAGTTAAGAGTTTAGAGACAGAGATAGTTTGTATAGTTTACATAGTTAAGAGTTTAGAGAGACAGAGATAGTTTGTATAGTTTATATAGTTAAGAGTTTAGAGACAGAGATAGTTTGTATACTTTATATAGTTAAGAGTTTAGAGACAGAGATAGTTTGTATAGTTAAGAGTTTAGAGACAGAGATAGTTTGTATAGTTTACATAGTTAAGAGTTTAGAGAGACAGAGATAGTTTGTATAGTTTATATAGTTAAGAGTTTAGAGACAGAGACAGTTTGTATAGTTTATATAGTTAAGAGTTTAGAGACAGAGATAGTTTGTATAGTTTATATAGTTAAGAGTTTAGAGACAGAGATAGTTTGTATAGTTAAGAGTTTAGAGACAGAGATAGTTTGTATACTTTATATATGTGATGGGTAGAGCTCTCCCCTCCCCCCCCTGCCTGTTCGGCCACACCACCTTAATTGGTGATGCCTAACAGGTGTGACCAGGTGCTCTTTAAATGGGAGCTTTTGCCCCACTAGAGCTAGAGGGGGGCTTGCTGTAGGTCTCCCACGGCATAGGCACAGCACTCGCCACGTGCGGATGGGTTTGAGTGGAATCTAGAGGTATGTCAGGGGTTTTCTGTTTCATGTTTTAATATGCTTTTTAGCAGTGAAATGTTTATTGGCGTTATTTACCTTTTCTTTCGTTTATACAGGAAATGATCAGGTGGTGCAACGCTGAGCCTGGTCACTGCTGTTTTTGCCTTTGATTTAAAATAGATTATGGTTACCCGGTTTATATAGTATCTTTGATTTATGAATTGCTAATTTGTTTTCTTTCTGGGTTAGTGTCTTTGTTTTGTCCTACATAAACAACCATTACTGCGCCCTATACTGGGGGTCCCTTTAATGCCAGTGCAGGTGGGCATATAGTAGGCCTACAGGGGGTGGCTCACGAGGTGGAAGGCACTTTCAGTTTATTTTGTTTGTTTGCAGGGTTTTAATTCTTTTTGATTTGCTGTGTTTTATTTCCTTTGACCTGGTGGTGGCCCCCTTGTCCCCTTTCACTCCCCCGCCCCGGTGGGCCTCAAGTAGTCACCTTGTACTGGTAGGGTACCCCAGTATAGTAATCCTTTTTCAAAGCATAGATTATATTTTGCCATAAAACCGACCAATGTTTCTGGATTGATTATTCCTTTTCTTTTAAATATTAAACCTACTTGTAAATAAAAAAAAAACATTGTTACAAAACTGGAACTTCACCTCTCTGCTCCCTTTCTTTTTCATTACAACTGATATTCTTTGGGAGAGAGTCCCAAAGTGACGTTGTCACCCTTGTGACCAGGCGAACGGCCGCCCCGGTTACATATAGTTAAGAGTTTAGAGACAGAGATAGTTTGTATAGTTAAGAGTTTAGAGACAGAGATAGTTTGTATAGTTTATATAGTTAAGAGTTTAGAGACAGAGATAGTTTGTATAGTTTATATAGTTAAGAGTTTAGAGACAGAGATAGTTTGTATAGTTTATAGTTAAGAGTTTAGAGACAGAGAGTTTGGAGAGTGAGGAGAGAAGATAGTATGGAGCCAAATCCAGGTCAAAGGTTTTGTTCATTTGAAAAACAAATGTGAACCTGAAAGTTCAAGTTTTGTTGAACATTTAAAATTCAACAATGTATTCAAAATAAAAATAAGTGGACTCAAAATATTTTCGTGATGAATATAGTTTTGAGTCAACTCTATATATTTTTTGAATAAAATATATATTTTTCAATCTTCACTTATATATATTTTTTGATATTCACTGTAGGAGCCATATACATTTGGTGTTATTTCATTTAATTTTGCTCTGTGCCACTAGGGGGGCTGTATGTGCTTTGTGGCTCAGCTGACCTCGGATCAGCCCATTTTATGGGCCTAGTTAAAGTTTTGCCGTTTTATGATATTTGGATGTAAAATAAACATGCAAGGTAATTGTAACATCACAGAACTCTCCGTTTTGCTGTGTTCGAGCGCACCGGGCGCACGTCTAAAACTAATCCACCATATTAGCAACCAGTACTAGACTTCGTTTAGGACCAGTACTAGACTTTGTTTAGGACTTCGTCAGTACATTCACGTCTTAAACTGTAACACGGATGTTTTACAGACGACGGGTCTCTGTTGCCGTGGTTACGCTTGTCTTTTATCTTTAAATGAAACTTTTTTGATCAGATACATTTTGGTGTCAAAGTCGCAGACAAATGATCCTCAACCTTTCACAATAAAAGTCCTGCTCTCACTGATCCAGATGGACGGTCAATGCGTTAAAAAGATCCGCCTCTTAAAACACTTGCTTTGTGTACAACGAATTACTCAAATAAATGTGTCTGCATGAACAAGGCACCAGACACCAGGCTGAACTTCACCACCGACGCCTTCATGGAGGTCTGACTGATGCTGTTATTCCACGTGGAGTCACTCTTCTTCTGCAAAGCGTGATGGAGATGAATGATGACGTTTGGCCGTCTAAATGCCTCCTTTTTATTATTAAATAAAAGTGATCGAATGGGGAGAAACTTGAATGTAATAAATATATTTTGAAATTCTATTTGAACTTGTGATCTTTTCTCCTGTGAGAAGGAAACAAAGCGGTTTTAGATGAATCAAAAGTCGAGAAGCTGCTTAAGTTTTAATCCTTATTGGATTATTTCATATCTCATAACTGAAAATTCACTGCAGGGAGACTACTGGGCAGAACGTGGGCGGTCCAGGGGTCCTTCTAGTACGTGGGGGGGTCCAAGGGTCCTTCTAGTACGTGGGGGGGTCCAGGGGTCCTTCTAGTACGTGGGGGGGTCCAGGGGGCCCGTCGGGACCAGCTGCTGGAAGCTGAGTGGAAGGAGCTTAAAGAACCGGCCTTTTGATGTGACCTTCACGCTGTAGTACTGCTACTGCTACCGGGTCAGAGTACTTCTCCAGGGGAACATGTTCCAGATGTTCCAAACTGTGTGGACCACTAGACATCATCTGTCTTTGGTTCTGGATGTCCAGAGAAGTCTTGATGATTTTTCCAGTGCGCTTGAAGACATCGTGGACTCCACACGTCAGCAGATGAAGACGGAGAGACGTGAGGAGCGCGAGCAGAATAAAACAGCGCTGGTCTTGTGGACGAAGACGTCTCTTCATTGCTCCACTGCACACGTGACCCCCTGAGGTCTGGACCGGGGACACGGACACTGAACTCTGAGCAACATGAAGTCAGTCAGCTGCTTCAGGACAAAAGAGGGTGAATGATGTGAATCAGAAGGTCTGTGATGAACACGAAGGTTTGTGAGTACAAAGGTTTTGTACTTAGTTTAATCGAGTTTAAACAGAGAAACCTACTCGTTATTTATCTGTTATTATGTGATCTTACTGGTCCGGCTGCTTGAGATCAAAGTTTGACACCTGGGGCCTGTTTCAGAAAGGAGGTTAAGTGAAAACTCTGAGTATGTTAACCCTGAAATGAGGGAAACTCTGAGTTTTCTGTTTCAGAATGGGAGGTATGTTAAACCTGAGAAAGCAGAGTAAGTCAAGCCTGTTTCAGAAAGAGAGGTAACTTATACTCAGAGTCAGTTACCATGGCAACTTACTCTGTGAACCTAACCTGGTCGGGAGCAGGTTTTCTTCGGGAAACCCAGAGTTTATTTCGTCTCCTCCCCTTTTTTAAAGAGGAAGTGGTATTTAATCACCTCATTCATTCTTTCGGTATTCATTCATTGCGCACATTTCAGTCACGCAGAGCGCATCAAATCGACACTGGATGCTATTTAGTTATTTATATGTCAAATGTTTGTAAAGTCAGGTAGTCTACAACCATGATATGTTCAAGCCTTACCTGATTGAATTATGTTTTTATATTTCATTTTCAGCTGCTGCCATGTTCTTTTAATGCCTGCAGGATTGCACCTACATGAAAATTAAAATTAGGTTGAATAACACACTGTTCTTCCAGTTTCACTTCTGATATTATAACAGTTGGGCAAGTCACTTATATTACTAACTACAACTGGCTTCTTCAACAGTGTAATTAGATTAATGTAATAATGACTATCTCTAGAAAGTATTGGTCTACTTATTACTAATTACTTTCTAAATCCCATATCAACCTTAACCACTTGAACAATACAAGGAGAGACAAGAAACTGCACTTTTAATGCTTTCAAATAAACATTATACAATTGCATGAATTATTCTTGAAAAAATATATCTTTTAAAATTTGATGTTAAATCCACTATTGTTTTATACAGAATTGCTTTATAGTTTATGCAGCATTTAATGCAATTACATCAGATTTTACTTTAAATTACGGAATTAAATTACAGTTTTTAGATTACATAGAAATTAATTAAAAACAACACTGTATAACAGTAATTCAAATGTAAACTTACGCATTGCCTCGAGCAGCTATTTTCTCCCAAGCTAACTCTCTGTCCTTCGCCGCTGCAGCCGTGTTGCTTTTTTTTTTAAATATATGTTCGTACTCTCCATATGCTTGCATAAGCACATCCAGTTCTGCTGGTGAAAAATATGAAGACCTCTTTTTGTCTGGCGCTGTTGCCATGGTGACTCGTAATATCTGCGGTCCATTGATAATGGCTTTTTATAGTTGTGGTGCACGCGCTTAACTCAGAGTAGGTCAACTCAGAGTTGATTGAACTAACTCATTTCAGCTGTTCTGTAACCGAAAACTCAGAGTTTCCCATCTCAGGGTAAGTCAACTCAGAGTTCAAGTTTTAACTCAGAGTTGGTTGAACCTCCTTATTGAAACAGGCCCCTGGTTTACAGCAGAATGAGGACGTACTTTATTGTGATCATTTCTTTCAGGTACAATAACGACGTTATTAAGAGATTTAAAGTTAAAATCGTTCCTCTTTCTGTTTTATTTGATTTTTTGGGACCGTTGCTGCCGTCTGTGTTTTATTTTGGCGGTGCATTGAGAGGCTCCATCACATTTAACACTTTCAATACTCAAGTTTCTTAGTAATAAACTCCAGCCTGTTATAAAATACGTGCTTGTTGTTTGTGTGTTGTTGTTGCCACGGTGACGCGGCCCAAAACACCACAAGGCGACTTCAGTAGGATATTTACTGCAGGATGAAACCTTCAAGTTGCACCTGAAGCACCGAGCTCAGTAGTTTGTGTTGTTTGGAGACGACTCTGCGTTAACGTTCATACGGTTAATAAACCAAGTTATTTATTACTTATTTGTTTGTTTATTACTTCCTTTGTCAACCAGCTGTAACACAGATGTTTTCTCTGCTAGTGACAAAACAAGTAAATACATATAAATAATATGTAAATAGTACAGCATGTTTAAGAAGGATCATAGTATTTCATGTCAAAATAAACAATACAGCATGTTTATATTATGACGTGTTTAAAAATGTACAGTTGTTTCCAATAAAAGTCATTTATTAACATTAGAAACATACAATTATATTGCTGTTAAGCCAAAGTAATACGTGGACTAAATGTTGTACTATTATAGTGAATAAAAACACAAGTACTGATATTATCTGTCAGGATATTAAACATTTTCTTCAGAAGTTTGAATCATTAAAAAAAGGTTTTTGTTTAAAACAAACCTGATTATATGAAATTATTTCTTAGTTCACTGAACAGATTCTGAAAGATTAAGTTAAAATTGTCTTAAAAAAGAATTAGACATTTAAAGTGTTTCCCCTTGTTGTTATTAGCGTGAGTGGCGATGGAGGGTGGAGGTGATATTAAAGGTGGAGGTGATATCCAAGTTGCTCTCCACTGGGACCTTTTGATACTAGGACCTACAACACATTACTGCTGTAGATGAAGTGCAGCTGGTTTGAACTGGTTCAGTTGTCATTTACATTAAAGTCACCTGTCCCTGTGTGTCTAAGAGGTCCAGGTTGGTGAGCTCTGGACGTGGATGCTCGTCCTGCGGACACCTGAAGGTGGCGCTGCTGTCCTACGAGAGGGGCCCCCACCCCCTGCTGTGGCTCAGTGAGTAGGAGAGGAACATCAGCTGCTTCCTCGGAACACGTGAATCATGTCGCAGAAACCTTCAGTTTCAGATTCAGGTCAATTAATATCATTTATTTTTCTGGGTTATGATTTCAGAAAAACTGATGTCATATTTTAGAGACAAAGTATATATTTTCCATGAAAGAAGTACTGGCATGGTGAAAAGAAGACTTTACTTTTTAAGCTATTATACTTGAGTATTTCTATTGTCTGCTTCTTTCTATTTCCACTACTTTTCTACACGTATCCGACAACTTTAGAGATGAAAGTTCCGGTTAGAACTAGATCCACCACTGAAGGATATTAATCATGGATCAAATATACTACGAAAAGATTTTCGTTTCATGCAAGAGTACTTTAGATGATTTAAAGGAACACAGTAAATGAATGAAAATATCATTTGATATTATTCTATTGCAATGTTTTTTTTCTTATTTTTTTGTGCTATCAAAGGAGAAACCTTTTAAATAGTAGAAAAATGTAATAAAGTTACTGTTCTAAAAGAAGCACTGGAGTGTTTTTTTCAGCAGCTTTATAGACAAAACTCCCTCGGCCGGTTCTTTGTGTCTTCTTTTTCTTTACAAATAGAATTTACAAATACGAGGGCGTTAAATTTGAATCTTCCATTCATGTAAATATTGACGAGCTGTCAAGCTGCGGTGAAATATCCCATCTTTTGTTCCCACATTTCACCTCTCAGGCCTTCTTACTCTGCCAGGGAAATTATTCATAATTTTCAATCAGCAATTTGTCAGTGTTTAAAAGTAATTGAATTTTGATATGGGGCAATTATTCATCATTTATGCTTATTTGCATTAATTTGAAATATTAATGGGTTCTTTTGGGTGTTGGAAGAGATGAGTATTTGGTCACAGAGGAGCTCTATCACTCCAGGCATAAATACCCGCTGACGTTACCCAGCATGCTTTGCACCGCGGCCGCATGGCTCTGGGTGAAAGAGGCACAGTTCAGGCAATATAAAAGATTATTTGATCATTCAGAGTGAAAATCTCAAGTAAAATACTTCATTTTGATGAAATCCGCTGCTCATTTGATCTCGTCTATATTCCGTTCAACGGCCATCACACATTGTCATGGCAACTCTTTATTATTCATTAAACTTGTACAGCAGAATACGTGTGATTTGAATTCACCAGCTTGGCATCACACACCACTTTGAGATCTGAAATAAAGGATGAAATAGATGGAGATGCTTTGCTGCTCGGTCACACACAACATGGCTCCTTCTCAAACCTTTCATACTTTGTTACACAAACAAATAGCTGTAAAACAAGAGGACAATCCCACCCGCCTCATTTCTACTTTCGTTTTAGCGCTAATTGGAAAAGGCTAAAATGTTTACATGCTAATCTAAAATGTTGAGTAAAGTGGTAAACATGGTAGCTGCTGAACGTCAACGCGTTAGCACGCCGCCGTTAGCATCCAGCTCAAAGTGCCCAGAGGAACAGCTCAACAGAACTGCTAGCATGACTTTTTTTGGGGGGGGGGGTTCTTTTAAATTTGCCTTTTCTTTCTTTTTGCTGGTGGACTCAGCGGGGGGTCGGTCTGGGAGAAGTGATTTTCTGATGCAGCGCTCAGTCAGACGTCGTCCTCGGGATTGTTTTCACGCCACGTCAAGAAAATCAGGAGGCGGACGGGCAGCTCATGAAATTTGCAGATCCTGATTGAATTTAGGGTATTTCATAGTGTGTGGGGGGGGAGGGGGGTGGACCAGGATGCCTCAGCTCTCCTCCTCGGTGGGATTGGAGGGAGGAGGAGGCCGACTCCTCCACCCATCAATGGAGGTGCTCTCTTACATCAAGCAGACAGATATTGGATCTTTCTTTCCTGCGTCGGGTCACGCTCGACTCGGCTCAGTCTGTGCACATTCTGACAGACCTCAAAGGCTTCAAAGAGTCCGAGTTCCTGGAAAACCGGCTGCCATCGCCACAGGAAACTCACCACACTCCACAAGGAAAGTCTCCGATTCTGCGGTTTTCATGTTTTTTTTTCTGTTATAATTTCTGTGAAATGTATTTCCCAACACGATGATTTGAATTTGGTTTCAAAGCCGGGAAGCAAGTTTTTTTTTTTTTTTTGCATCGCACTTGAATTTTAAAAGTCTATACTGGAATCATCCGAATACCTCGCCATGTGTCATTTAAATAAAATAACCCGCATTATTCCATTTCCTGGCCACAACAAGCTGTGACTCATGTCACGTCGTTGGGATCCATCCTCTGGGGAACATGATTATGCAAAACTCGCTGGCGAGGTATTTAAATCTGGATTAAAGCGGTGGATCAAAGTTGCTCTAAAAGCCCATTGTGGCTAAAAGTACGAATTCACTGCTACAAATCGAGTGTTGACCTCCCAAAGGTCGCCAGAGGTCCCAAATTCCTAGAACGTGGCGACCTTCCTGCGACCCCCAAAGGGAAGTATTTAGTACGTGACTTTGTGGTGTCGGACCGATTGATTTTCACGCCCCAGATCTGCCAAACCGCTCATGAAATCCTCCCTGAGAAAAGGAAGGCAGCGACTCCCCGGCCCGAAAGACGTCTGCTGATATGCAGATCGGTGTCCGGAGCCGCCGCTCTCTCCTCCTCTGACTTCTCACTTTAACGTCTCACCTTGAAATCCACAGGGCTCCCTCCCAGGGGCCCCTTTGTCTATGAATGCTAATGGGATCTCTGTATGTTAATAATAAATAGCTGCTGATAAAATTATAAATTTCTAATGTCCCCCTCTCAGACCTTTCCTCGCCTCCCCCGTCTGAGATTAGTTTATCAGGGCTCCGCCGCCCCAAACACTTTGGGCTTAATTATTTAAAACGCTGAAAAATTCATATGCTTCTTTTTCTGGGTGCAAAAGCCATCGTTCAGACTGTGGAAATTTGGAAGAAGGAAAAAAAGAGGCGGCGGGGGGGATGAAATATTCAGCAGCGCTCAGGCCCTTCAATTATCTTTCAGATGCTTGAATGTTAAAGAACACATGCACAGTGAAATGAGCATTTTAAGGCAGAATAGTTCCTACAGCGGTATAATACAGCTTTGTCAATTATTCTGGGCTAAATCCCCCCTCACCCCCCCGACGTTTTACACATTTATCTTTAATCACATTCAGGGAATTTGAATGCAATCACATGGCTGTCATTTGTTTTGTTCCACCCTGAAGCAACACAATTAAAATATTAAAAAAATACATATGGTGGCAAATATGAGACGTGTCCACGTGGGAGCGCAGCCCAGTGCTCCACTTCACTTCTCTTCCTCTTTTACCTCTTTTTTCGGGGATGGTCGAGCAGCGTCTCCCCTGGTTTGGTTAGATACCAAACACGTACCAAACCTCCTATTTGCTCTTTTATTATTATTACAATTATTATTCAGAGGCCGAACAAACAACAAAGAAACGCTCTCTTCTCCTCCCACCGGAGCCCCGCCCCCTCAGGCCTGTCAGGGGATCAGTTTCAGCGGATCCATCATGGGACGCCCTCGCCGTCTTTATCTCCGGTGGGCACGGCGCCTCGGAGGAGCATCTTTGAGGGGGGGGGGGGGGGGGGGCTTTCCTCTTACGGGGAGAACTCCTTTTTGAAACTTTCTGATTAAGTTTCGTGAGAAGAGGTTGCAGTTTAATAATCGTTTAAAACGCCTTCGTGTAATTGAAAGGAACATAAATGATGATGAGGGTTAAGTGATGGGCTCAGAGACATGTTGGAGTCTCAAATTAATTTAAATTGCTGCATGACATGCCCACAGGTTCTGGGTCAGTTTCTTTTTTCTCTCCCTCCGTCTCGTCATCTGTCCCCGTTTAACCGACTATTTAAATGAAGAACTAGGAAATAAAAACAGGAACTGCGGATAAATCTTTGAGATTAATGTGGAATTAAGTTACATTCAGTCTGCATTAAAAGGCAACGGTTGTGAATGAGCTGGATGTTACTCAATAAATGAGATACAAAGATGAGTAAAAGTACCTGTAAGAAGGCTGAGCTCGTCTGTGATGTGAAAATGTTACACTAACAGATCTTGAAGGCGTTCAGATGATTGAAACATTTATTAACCAGCCCCTCAATGAATTATTCAGATGGACAGCTCATTTTAAACATCATGTCTGGTACATAGATTGCATTATGATTATATTAATAATGTTATATTAGCATCACGGCATGAATTATTGAGGATTATGGTCATTTTGAATGTCTGAGGCTGCGTCTTGTGGTTGAAGCCGCATTAATATTTGGCAGAAGAAGCCGGTGTTTATGGAAAGTTTGCAACATGGCGCATCTCCACGATCAGATTTTATAAGCGATCGATCGGCTGGTGTTGATGTTGAATGACACATTCAAATGTGTCGTGGGATGTTAGTGGTGACGGTTTGCATGCAGGTTATGGTGTTCAAACGTACTAATCAGGATTAATTTTTGCACTGAAGAACTCATTTATGGCCAAGATAAAAACATTCCTATCAGCTTCATCTGTGTTTTAGCAAATATTAGCACACTAATACCAAAGTCTGGTTCTAAGTCAAGCTAATACGTAACTATCCCTAAATCTATTGTATATATTGTATAGAAGTCTACGAGAAAATGACTTCTCAGTAGTGACCAGCAGGGGGCGACTCCTCTGCTCCCATAGACGTCTATGAGGAAATGACTCTACTTATCTGTAGTGACCAGCAGGGGGCGACTCCTCTGCTCCCATAGACGTCTATGAGGAAATGACTCTACTTCTCTGTAGTGACCAGCAGGGGGCGACTCCTCTGCTCCCATAGACGTCTATGAGGAAATGACTCTACTTCTCTGTAGTGACCAGCAGGGGGCGACTCCTCTGCTCCCATAGACGTCTATGAGGAAATGACTCTACTTCTCTGTAGTGACCAGCAGGGGGCGACTCCTCTGCTCCCATAGACGTCTATGAGGAAATGACTCTACTTCTCTGTAGTGACCAGCAGGGGGCGACTCCTCTGCTCCCATAGACGTCTATGAGGAAATGACTCTACTTCTCTATAGTGACCAGCAGGGGGCGACTCCTCTGCTCCCATAGACGTCTATGAGGAAATGGCTCTACTTCTCTGTAGTGACCAGCAGGGGGCGACTCCTCTGCTCCCATAGACGTCTATGAGGAAATGACTCTACTTCTCTGAAGTGACCAGCAGGGGGCGACTCCTCTGCTCCCATAGACGTCTATGAGGAAATGACTCTACTTCTCTGTTGGTTTGTTCCCTCAGTAAACATTGTAGTTTATGGTCTCAATCAAAGCTTCTTCCAGACAGCATGATGTTCATTTAGTAAATTTCCTTCCACTTCCTGTTCACTGGTTGCGAAATAACAAGATGGCGACAAAAGCCAAAATTTTGTCGTACGACCGGGACCAAAAAAATCATTAAAAATTACAGAAACACTTAAGTTGTTGTGACATCTCTTTGTTCATATTTCCCTTGTTGCTTTGGTTATTTGTCTACATTTGTTTGGTCAGCTGTGTGTACACACGTACCCGTGTGTCCTGTCTTTGCTTTTAGCCGCATGTCTCTTCTGGTAAATTGGTCATTATGTCTCCTCATACTCTGGCACTAAGTTACGTCTTTATTTAAATATATTCTGCAGGTATCAAGGCTAGAGGTGCATGAAGAAGTGGGCAGCAGAGTTCTGCATGACAGCAAAGGAGACTGAGAATATGAGAAAGGGCGCTATATGTTTTAAACATTAAGTGCATGCAGGGCCGCCCATGAGTTGTGGGCGCCGTTACAGAAACACACACACACATAAACATAGTGAGAGACTTTCTTATAATCCCTACAGGCCCCGAGGCCTCACTCTCGGGCCCCTCCACTGGGTGACAACAAACCTGCCTCTCTGATTTATGGAAATTCAGAAGGGTTTTTTATTAAGACTCCTGCTGACACACACACACACACACACACACACACACACACACACACACCTTCTCAGTTTGTCTAAAGGGAGGACAAAGGAGGTCGAACACTAAGAAATGTGTCAACTCTGCAAGGAAAATGGGGATTTGATTATGGGCTGTGTGTGTGTGTGTGTGTGTGTGTGTGTGTGTGTGTGTGTGTGTGTGTGTGTGTGTGTGCGCGTGAAGACGTCTTGATATTTAATTGCTGTTATTAACATGTTAAAGAAAACATCATTAATACTGTATTTTAAGCAGCAAATGATTCATATGTGTTGGCTGCACGTGAATATTTATTTCGTCAGAAGTATTCAGATGAGTCACATCAATAAAAGTATAATTATTTCTGCAGAAACCCGTTCAGTTTTTGCTTGTATTGATTAATGGTTGCCATCCATCTTGGTTACTTAGCCATCATAAACAGTATATTGCCTTGGCCAATATATTTATACATATTTTTACTCGCTTTACATATTTTTAAATGTTATGTATATGTAATGTATATATATGTATATGTTGTTATATATATATATAAATATATAAATATATATATATATATATACATATACCCCTTTTTAGAGGCCTAGTCATCAACTTGTGTTTCCTGGTTACCTCGCTGCTTTGTCCATAAAACACTAACTACTGTCCTTCACAGTGCTGGAGTAGTTTTATACTTTAAAGCCAAAGCGTTGTGTGTTAAAGCTGCACTCTCTCTAATGTGCACCAGGGGGGCGGGGCTACACTGTGATTGACGGGTCTCTATCACCTATCAGACATGTACGCGGTCACTTCCGTTCACTGGTTTGCCGAAATCCAAGATGGCGACGGAGGAAGGCCGAACTCTAGGCTTCAAAACTTTAGCGCAGGAACCAATGAGCGACGTGCGGACGACTGCGTCCTCTTTGTACGCGTTTCAGCCGCAAACGTCAGTAACCTCCTTTTAACGTCTGCATTACTCGCCCTCAAGGTGACTTCTTTTGCTCTGAATGGCACGCAGAGCGATCAGAGGAGGGAATTACATTTGTGAGCTCCGTATTGTTTTCTAGGGAACGGGGTCTGAGGTATCTAAATGAGAACATTCATAACTTCCAAATCATGTGTGTTAAAGAGGAAGGGGGGGGGGGGGGGGTGTAAAAACAGTTACAGATTGTTATCATCACACATGACAATCCCCTCCTGTTGGTCTGTAAGAGAGGAACAAAGGATGAGAAATAAAATTCAAAACAGCGCACGAAATAAAACCACTTTGTTCGTCCTCCGTTCCCGTGGTGACGCCTCCACCATCTCCCCACCACTTCTCTTCTTCATGCCCTCCACTCTCCACCCTTCTTCCTTTTCCCACTTCAGCTTCTCCACCCCTCCCAGTCTACTCATCATCCACCCCAAATCCTGGGTACCCCCCCCCCCCCCCCCCCCTCATCTCATCCCCGCCCTCAGTGTTCAGTGATTAATGCAAGTTTTAATTGTCATGCTCACTTTTATGCTCATTAAAGTGTATTATGCAGCAGTTAGGGTATTAAAGTTCAGCGAGAAATTTCATGCATACTGATGAGAATGTAAATGAGCCCAGCGTGAAAGGATACTCTGGTTTGTGGTGTGTGTGTGTGTGTGTGTGTGTGTGTGTGAGATTATCCCCAGGAGTGAGCCGTAGTGTCATTATCACCCCGCTCTAGCCTTCTTAGCTGAGCCGAGAGTCCATCCATGGAAATCATGTTAATGTGAGTCTTAAAGCATTCTTCATGCCTGAATACCTCAATAGTGTGTTTTTACATATGATGTTGTGTGTTGCAAGAAATGCTGCATGGCTTAAATGGACTTACATTAAACACGGGTCGCGTTACCGGGCCGTGGTATTACGGTATTATTTCCGATCAGGGGAGAGACTTTGGGTTATTTGGCCTCCATAACACGTCAGCTGACGTGTCTAAAATTATCTGTAAAAATATTTGACTCTGACACGTCAGAATGAAAGTGAAACAACATTACTGGAAAGGCATGAAAATCAGCACATTTGAAAGAGAATAGCTGGTTTGTATGTTTTAACATAAAGTCTCAAACAAAAGCAGCGTTGCCTCGATGGAAAGAAGGTTCATGAGGATCTAAGAACCTGCTACAAACTCGTCACCGCGTTAATGTTTGTAGCATTAAATGCAGTAATATTCTTTAACACTGTGCAGGGACACTGATCACCATCTGGGACGTCGCTATCAAAGTAGACATTTGGACACGATGTTGTCAACACACACTGTGCTCCTTGGTTAGTTTAAAGGTTTCCTTTGGCTCTTAGAGTGAGCGGCCATGACAGCAGCTCTGTGAGGCCAGATGCTAGCATGCTAAATGCTAACAATAACAGCTAGCATGCTGATACTAAGCAGCCGTAATGTTTTACATCGTTTTAGCATCAAACCAATTTATTTTTCACCAACGTCAAACATGAATTGACGTGATGGGGTGTCTCTTCTTCTTTAACGCTCAGGCTTCGTCCCAAATGTCTCCGTCTGTGGCGCCGGCTCAGCGTGTACACGCTGATTGGTTTCCTTCTCTTACCTTTTAATTGACACACATTAAGCGTTGTGACTCCGCCGTGGCAAAGTAACACCAACAAGAAGAGACTCAATTCATCCTGTGTCGTTGCTTTTAATGAGGCGCCGTGAACCCGATGGAGCCGTTTCCTGTTTGCAGCAAAACAAGCGCGGAATTCGCTCTGACGTTCACCGCGTTTCATCACGTGGTGACGAGTTTGAGAACCGTGTGGTGATGATGCTCGTGGCAATAATGCAGTAGTTTGTTCGTGTGTTTCATCAGATAACTGAGACGCCTCAGCGCTACGCAAAGACCAGAGCCTTTAAATGCATCACAGGAGAGTGTGTGTGTGTGTGTGTGTGTGTGTGTGTGTGTCTTCCCTCCATCCCCCCCTGCTGTTCGCCCCACGCGGCGTGAATGGGCTCAGTCATTACCGCGCTGTCTGCGGGCTGACATGAGACAATGGTACGGATTTTAAACGGGGTGGGGGGGCCTGAATCGTTTCCCCGGTATGGAGCTGTGGGCGCCGAGACGAAGCCGCTGATGACTCCATCCTGCAGCCGCAGCAGGTGGTGCTCGGTAGCACGGGACCAGAGCCGGTGTTCATGCACCAACGCTTTGAAATCACCAACGTTCCCCTGGACAGAAACACACAGAATGACACATACTTCAGAGGGGGGGGGGTTGTTTGATACGAAGAAAGCATCTAATGGGGACAACACGTGAGGAGAAACTGTACTACAGGGGTACATTTCATACTTTTTACTACATTTGTACTAAAGCAGCTTTAGTTGTTCTTGTAGTTTAGTGTTTAAACAGTGTGGTATTTGTACTTTAAATGTACCAAAGGACCTGAATGTGTGATTCCTTGCCGGTGGATCGTTCTGCCTCACGTCCATCTGTTGAACCCCATCGAACCGCGTCACCGACCAAACAGCTCCTCGGTTTGAACCGTCGTACGTCACCGTTTTTCCTTTTAGCTTTCCCCTCCGGCTATGAAGCACCAGTGGGACCAGATTAGCTCCTCTGTCCTTAAAGCTCCACTGATCAATATTTATCACATTAACACCAAATCAAAACTACTTGGCGTGACGGGGGAAGAAGCCGCAGAGAATCGGCACCAGCTTTAAGCCCCTTTAGCTCCATTTACGTCATGATTCTCTCGCTCATCCACCTGGCGGTTCCGGCAGCAGGAAGGTGTTTGAGACGACGGACCTTCTCACTGTCCGGCACCAAACTCACCAGTGAAAAGGCTGCAACTTATCCAGCTAGTTGGTGGAGATCCAAGCCAGAGCTAAAAGGATGGGGACCGTTGGCTTTGCATCCGTCAGGGGACCACAAACACAACTCTAAATGAATGAAGAAGTGACACTTGGCTTATGTACAAATAGCAACACCCGAGTGTGAAAATACAACATTACTTAGCAAAGGTAGTATCACCAGCTGAATGTACTGAATCTAAAGTAAAGGCACTGGAAAGGCTGAAAAGAACAACGCTAAATGATGCTACATTATGATGATTACTATATTCATGGAGCGTCCTTAAGTCCTCCAGACAAAGTATATTGAGTAGTCCTACTCAGCCTCCCGGTGACTAGTGAGAAGATGGTATAATACGTCATAAATGTCCTTAAGTGGTTTAACTGCCCCCCCTGGATTTGGTGTTTGACCCCCCTGGGACCTGGGTGTTAAACTAGTGTATATACGTGTGTGTGTGACACGCAAAGCAGCTCATTAAGAACATGTACCACGTTGACGTCAATGCAGGATGTACTAATAATTCTTGCCTTTCAGCCAGTTGTGTGACTTTAAACGGCTGCACATTCCAGGGGCCCTTTAAACGGGCGGGGCCGCCCCGCGGCTCCTCCCCCAGACCCGCACGAGGCTCCGGTGTTGACAGGCCCGATCGCTCCGGCTCCCGCTGCTCGCCGCCGGCCCACGAAGCAGCGCGTCGCTCCGCTTGAGTGGACGGCCGACACGGCTAGAACCGAACCCGGGCGAACATTCGGTGTTCCCTTCCGCTTCTGGGGCCGTTTCTTTGTGGTCTCGGAGCTCACAAAAGGGATTCACGGCCGTGCGGGGGATTCCGACATCCGGTCGTTTTTTTTTTTTTTTTGTTAGCATCGAGCTAACCGGACAAGCCCCGCCTCCTCTTCATTTGTCAACAAAGGGGTTTGACAAGCCCCGGCAAGCCCCGCCCCCATGCTGCCTTAAAAGGATGATTGGGCCATACGGGGCCAGCGAGCGAGCCGCGGGTAACCTCTTCCCTCCCCCGTCCCGTGCCTGCGCTGCCCTCACTTCCTCCGTCGCCGTCAAAACGGAGCTACCATGGCGGAGCGCGTACAGCAGCCCCCGGCCAAGCGGCTCTGCTGTAGACCGGGGTACAACGCGGCGTGTCGGCAGGGCCAGCGGGCCGCGGGGGCGACGTGCGGCTCCGGGGCCGCGCAGGGCGACTCGAGCAAGACCCGGAACCCGGAGACCCTGCTGGACATCGCGGCGCGCCGGGTCGCGGAGAAGTGGCCGTTCCAGCGGGTGGAGGAGCGCTTCGAGCGGATCCCGGAGCCCGTCC